>NW_024067674.1:0-57820 GCF_009389715.1 Phoenix dactylifera | reverse complement strand
CAGGTGAGACTGCTGATGGCAAAAATTAGTGTTGGAGAAATATAAGAAACAACACTACTTTTAGCTTGGTAAAATGCAAGCTTGTTATGGTGGATAAGGAGATAAATTTTGGAGCATGAATAACTTTATAAGTATATACAATTACTTAATCCCCTATTGCCATGATAATGATCATGATTATAGTAGCAAATCACTTTGTTAAAATTTCTTCATCATTTCTCATGTAGAAAAGAGTGCAGGCTTTCGAAAACATTTGTGAAATCCTCGTGAGCTTAGGTCCTTAACGAAAACTAAGGCTATCGAAAGGGTAGGCGAAGTCATGAATTTGAAAGAAGTTTAGGATAGATGGAAAATAGAAGAACATATTTATTAATATTTCTAGGATCCATAAGAAGTGCAAACATGAAAGAGAAGTAAGAGAAACATATTAGGTGAAACTACCAATAACGAAAGTTAAGTGGTTGGAGGATCATAAGAAATACCAGTAAGGCAAAATCATGAAATTGAAAGAAGTTTAGAATAGACAGAAAAATAGAAGAACATATTCATTAATATTTCCAGGATCCATAAGAAGTGCAAACATTAAGAGAAGTAAGAGCAGCATATTAGATGAAATACCAATAAAGAAAGCTAAGTGGTTGGAGGATCATAAGAAACACCACTACTTTTATCATTAGTTTTCATGAGGTCTGTGAGGACAAGTAGATCCTCTGAGAGCATTGATAACTCGATATATATGCACT
Organism: Phoenix dactylifera; assembly: GCF_009389715.1. Classification (NCBI taxonomy): domain Eukaryota; kingdom Viridiplantae; phylum Streptophyta; class Magnoliopsida; order Arecales; family Arecaceae; genus Phoenix; species Phoenix dactylifera. The sequence continues at coordinate 57,077 of NW_024067674.1, read as the reverse complement.
TTATTAAGAAAATTACTTTAGGTCATGTTGCCATGATAATGGCCTTAATTCTAGTGTCAAATGAGGAGGTAAGATCAGCTTCTGAAGAAGGGAAAAGTAAAAGATGTTGTGGAATAGAACAAGGGACAAGGAATTGCAATTTGTTAGCTGTAGTATAGTATTGACATGGAAAACTTTGATGCTTTGTTGTATGGTACTTAATAAATTTATATTAGTTGGTCCAAGATTTTTAAATGCTGGTGCGATGGCATGGTGTCCTGCTGTCCGGAGTATTGGATCAGGATGAGTCAGGAAATGGACTAGGACGAGAGCTCCACAATCCCGTGTTCGGGAGAACTGGGAAAAATCGGGATTGTACCATCCTACAATATTTAAAACCTTGAGTTGGTTTGAAGAAGTCGTGGTTTTCTGTGATGAGTAAATTTATACCATTGTTAGATATTTTTTTTCAGAATGGCTACTGAATTGGATGTCGTATTTTTAAAGCAAGGGTCACTTAAGAAAACATTGCATATATTGGATTTCCTCATTCTATCCTATGTGTGGAATGATCATTATACAAGATAGTGCCCCAGATATGTCTGCTCGAATTTCTAAGTTGGTATGTTTGGTTGTTGACAAGGAATTGTAAGGATAGCTTTAGATCTAGATGTCTAAATGCAAGTTTGAAGATTCTAACAAATGCTTTTAAAAATAATATAGGTAGGTGCTGATTTTTTTGTTATATGATAAGAGACATTCTAAATTTTAAAATATTAGAGACATGTGAGGGCTTTTTTGCTTAGTTAATATACTCTTCCAAAATTTTTATTCAAATTTTATTAACAATTGCATTATGTAAGCATGCCAATCTTCATATGGAGTTTGGAAGTACAAAATTGTTATTTTAGTCTACAGTTGGTTGACCTGTTTTAGTATATTTTAAATCATTACATAAATTTGAAATATTTTCTGGATTTTTTTAATTTCTTTATTGATTTGATCATGATATGATGGCCAGAATACCTATTCTTTTACATAATTTTTCAAATTTAGCACAACTGATTTAACGAACTAACTATTGATGCTTGCAGTGACTCATAGTGTTTGCTGTCTGCTAATGATAGTGTTATTGATGGAAATGTAATAGTCATGGTCCCGACCCGACCCGAATTTTAGGACCCGCGGGTCTGGGTCGGGTCCTAAAATTGGACCCGAATCATTTTCTGGGTCGGGTCTGGGTTTACTGAACGGATCCGACCCGACCCGAATGGACCCGAAAAGAGAGAGAGAGAGAGAGAGAGAGAGAGAGAGAGAGAGAGAGGAGGAGGAGAAAAGCCCTAAGGCCTAAGGGGAGTAGGGTTCAACCGTGGAAGGATAGCAACAAGCATAGGTTCATAAAATCCAAAGGAACCTCGGCCCATCAGGATTCTCTCTCGATCTATTACATTGTTGATACCTCTGGTGTCTCGGTAGCTGGCTTTTTTTTTTCCTTATGTTTTTTGGTTTTTGTTTCTTTTAACTTTTGAAGGGAGAAAGTGAGGGAACACTGAGCTGAATATGGGTCATGTGCCTGTTTTCTGCAATGGAATTGGATTTTGGAAGAAGGTCTGGGATTTTTTTTTGTCCTCGTGAGAGGGGAGCTAGGAGACACCAAGTTCCGTCCAATCAATCATATAGATAAAAAATAGTGTGATATGAAATTTGGCTTGTAGACCGACTTAGTTAGTAAGTCATGGGTCATCTGTTCTGACTGAAGTGTCAATTGCAAGTCTTTCAAGTCATGGGTCACCCAGCACCTCATAATTATGATATGACCAAATTAGATTTGCCCAAATCTTTTCCCAAAAGCACAAAGAAAGTGGATCCGATTCGGACTGACCCGACTCGGACCCGAATCCGATTCGGACCCGACCCGACCCGATCTTCAACCGGGTCAGATCTGGGTCCAAAATTAGGACCCGAATAAAAAACCGGATCAGATCGGGGTCACTCAGGACCCGACCCGACCCGACCCGACCCATTTACACCCCTACTGATGGATGCTAGAATTGGATGATAAATAATTTTGAAGGATAACAATTTAAAAACACCGGTAAAGCTGTGACAATGAAATTGGAAAACAGAAGGATACTAATGTTTCAATGAAAATTAATGTCCATGTTATGTTGATTGGTTTTATGTTTATAGAGATTTAGAATGAAGTCAAAGCGGGAAGATTCATGTGGAGTGGTATATGTGTGTGAGGGCTGAGGCTTCAAGGAAGGAATATGTGAAAGCAAAAAGGCTTACAATACTGTAGGGGTAGGTAAAAGTTTTAGGTATCGCCCAAATTAAGGATGGTAGTTGCTCTGTCAAGATAAATGCTCTGAGCTGGAATTAACAAGCCTCTGTCTTCACATATTTGCGTACGTCATGAGTCTTGCTTGGTATATTAGTTTTCTACGTCATATTGGGTTTGTAAGAGGAAATGGTGTTTAGTCATTGCTGGAAAGAACCATCTACTAAGTGTTATTAAGAATACCCCAGAATGAACAACAATGTCGGTTGATGGTGCGGTTCATTTGATAAAATTCAATACAATTGTCGTACTTCAGCTATAAATTGCAACAATTGCTATATGTTAGGACTGTCAACTTTAAAATTTATGCTTTTAGAGTGCCTCTGTAAAAGGCATTAGTTGGATTTAGTAGTTGACCAAACAGCAAATTTGGACTAGCATAGACATTGATAATATTATGATCAGTTTTTAAGTATACAAAAGTATACTTTTTTTTATATTCTCCACTGTTACATTTAGGTCTAGGTGTTTTAGTCATCATGTCCTATATATAGTAGGAAGGCCTTCTTAACATACCACAATTTGTTTTTAAAGAAAATGCTAATGAAATTTCTATTTTTCTCTTTTGGCTAGGCTTGAATAATTGTCGTTGGATTGTTGCTTTGATTCTATGCAAAGCTAGTGTCAATCTGACAATTGGCTTGTGAAATTTCTGTTCCTTAAGCTATTAATAGTAATTTGGCATTAAATTCTACTTCAGTGTAAATTCATCAAAGCATGGAAAGCCTTCAACATCATGGAAACTGAAATAAGAAGTGGATCTAACTGTTTGATTAGCATTGAGTAAAAGATTCTAAATAGTGATGTGATTGCCATAATGCATCAATTGTATGGCATGCTTTTCCTGTGGAAAGAACTCGTCATGACGATATTGTCATTTTATCTAATAGAGCTATATGTGATTGTTGTGGAATGTATCAAGACAAGATCCATAATTCCATTATTGCAGACCACAAGTTTATTCTGTGAATGCAGTTAGTATGACTATAAATTCTTGCAACAATTCACTGAACAAGATAATGAATTTCAAATCGAAACGTTTGCGTTGTTCTCTCGCCATTTAGATGAATATAGCATAACTCTATACTTTAAAGGTTTGGTATATTTTTGTATTAGATTTATGAAACTTAAAGCTTTATTTGTTGACTAAAGTTCACCTCAAAATGCTAACCCAATTATCACTAGCATGGAGGTTGTGTTAGTGTACACCTATAAAGTGCCTATAAGTGGTTGGAAGCCTTTGTACGCTGACACATCAGGATAAACATTATATTCCCAAATATTTCCAGTACTGATATAGGTGGCATTTTCCAATTCCCCTACAAAACGCTACATGTCCTTTCATTTTGCTTCTGTTGAAAGTTCAATAATTGAAGGCCTTATATTGCAGCATTGAATTTGACAGTTGATGTTAGATTGGTTTTTGGCACTTCAAGAAAATAGAAGGTATTATCGCTGATGCATCAGACTTTGGATGTTCAAAATATGATTGAAGTTTTTTTTAGGTGAACAGCAACATAAATAGATGTTCGACAGAAAACAAAAGAGATTGCCTTGCAGTAGCCATGTAAGCAACCTATTTATTCATTCTAAAACATAATATATAAGAAAAGGACAGACTTATGCTTCCCTCTTCATTTAAAAGATACAGACAAAAGGTCTATTATATTTGCTTGTTGCTTTCCTAGAACACCTATGCTTGGATAGAAATTCAGAAAATTATTGATATTGGTCTTTCTTTATATGGTGATCCAATTGGTAGAAAATAGTGGTCGATTTGTAATACAAGCTAGGCATTTCCCTAAGGTCTATGAGATATTTGAATGCAAATTGGTTGAGATACCATATATCTACGCTTCTAAAGCAGTGAGTTCACCTTTTTAAATGCAGAATTTCATGATGAAATACTTGTATCAAACACTTATTCCGAGTTCTGTATGAATTGTTTGATATGATCAAGCTCAAAATTCAGTTGGGACTAGGAACTGTTTTTTTTCTTTTGGCTGGTTCTTCTGTGAGATTATCTATCTCATCTGCAATTCAGAGTTTATATGTCAATTATGTTGCTATAACATATTGAGCCACATGTTTGTTGGTGCTAGCAGCATGCTTCATGCATGAATGATTGAAATGCTAGAAGGAAGTATTATTTTTTTATTCCACAACTACTCATGCTTTATTTGAAGTATTAATTACTTGCAGTGGAGCTTATTTGTCCATGCTTTTACTATAATGTGTTTTGCTTTCTGTTTTGCTCATATATTGTTGCCTATTGGTAGATGCAAAATGTGATAGTCATTTGTAAAAATTCAGAGTTTTGCTGCCTGAAGGTTTTGTATCTTGTGCATGGAACAGTAGGAATGGAAAAAATTCTAAGTAGAGGTTAGGATATGGACCTAGGAGTGTGAACGAGCAAGCTGAACCAAGTAATGGGCTGCTCAGGCTCGGATCACTATGTGGCAGGTCTGGTGAGCTCATCTCAAGCTTGACAGAGCTTTACAAAAGCTGTTCAAGCTCTGGTCTTATGAGCTCTGAGCCAAGCTTCTTATCGAGTCGAGATGAACTTCAATGTATTTTTGCAAGCATTCAATGTTCAGGCACCAGCTTGTTTAGGAGCCAATATCTAAAATCTGTTTGAGCTCAACTCATTCCTGGTTTTAGCTGGGACAAGCTCAAACGAGTCATTTTGGAGCCAATCCAGGCTGTTCATGACAGCTCAGATTGTTTGCAGCCCACATGGACCCACACATATAATAGGGTGATGATTTTATGCAGACATCCTTTCACAGCCATATCATATGCTGAGCCAGCAGACTTGCATAAACTATATAAATCTTTGTATCATTGGGCCAATTTGTAACTTTATGGCTTACTATTTCCTATGCAGCTTTTGGTATGCCTCCGCATGTTGATACGCAGGTGCGTCTATGAAAATATTACCAAGGACGAGATTCAGAAGTTGTTCCCACAAGAGGTCTTACCTGAATTGCAAAGGTTGCTCACATTGCTGTTGCAGAAGTTTCAAAGAGAATGGCGAGGAGATGTTCTTAAGGATCAGGTCTGATTTTTGTTTTATATGAATATAAATTATCCATCCTGGGTTCTCTGGAGTTTTTTGCAAGAGTTGGTGGCAGTCCTTTTTAACAGACAACTCCCAACACTCTATTCCTTTTTGCCCTTTCATTTTGCTAAGCATCGTTTGCTTGTTTGATTGATAACTAACATTATCTAATAAAACCTAAAAGAATGAATGAGCTGGTGTTCCTTTGCAAATCAAAGACTAGCCATGTTGAACAATTTATGAATTAAGCAATTCGAAGCTTAACTTTTTGTTTTTAATGTTTTCAGGTTTCTTTACCCCGTTTAAAGGCAATGACATGGAATATGGCAAATCAAAATCAAGATTCCACTGAGCATGCTGCTATTATTAATCTGAAGGTAGTTGAACAACTTCTAAAGCTTTTGTTATTAATCAGTGTTCAATGTACTTCAATAAGGACCAAAGAATTGATCTGATTTCTAACATCAAACAAATATAAAATGACAAAAATACATTTTGCTGGCTTCACTGAGGCATGGACTACTACTGTTTCAGGGGTCAAAATTGCTGCCTCCAGATATAAAATTGTCCATTGGCATATTCATTATTTAGTTGCAGAGAACTATTCGAATACAACTGGATGCGTATGTCTACTCTTTTGTTTATCTACTCACACCGGAAGGTGTGTCTAGGTTAATATGCTGTCGTTTTGGAACACAACCTCCTAACTAGTATGTGCGAGGCTACTACCAAACCTTATTCTTCTTTTTATGTTTGAGTGCGATTGTCTCACATGCTTAACTCTGTTATGTATGAATGGTTTCACAATCATTAGCATTGGTTAAGGCTTGTTTTTATAAACCACAGCGATATTTGAGAAAAGTTATAAGGGAACAAAGAAAATGAAAAGTGGAAATTTCTACGATTGAGAGTTAAAAAAAAAGGATGGATTGTGCTAACCTGCTCAGAGTGTATTTTTGTGCAGCTTCAAGGTGATACTCAATCTCTATCAGGAGAAACAGAAGTTAAATTCCAGTTAGCAAAGGACACTCTGGAAACAATGTTGAAGTCCATGTACTTTATAAGAGACCAGTTGTCAAATGTGGTGAGTGTTAGCACTAAATTCTGTTGTTAGTTGGTACTATGAAATTGATGCACATATCTCCATTGACATCCTAAAGTTTCCAACACTTGTACCATCTCAGGGTGATGCCTCTAATGGACATGGACAAGCACAGGAAACTGTTAACACGTAAACAGTGGGATACTGGGGCCAGAAAAACAGCATGACTTGGTTATAATGAAATATCTGTACAATATAAGTTAGATCTTATTTTCATAATTCTAAATTATGTCTCTGCCTTGTTATAATGTAGTATCTGTGTAAGTTAGATCTTATTTTCATAATTATAAATTATGCCTCTGCCTTTCTGTTAGTAATCGTGGCATCATTTTTGGCATGCAGCAAACTTTTCTATTTCTTTCCCCAAATTAATCATGATACCGTGATTTCAAGATTACCGAATTGAATCCATGCAACAGCCTTGAACCATTTCCACACTACAACCAAGGCGAAAAGCAGATTATCAAACTTCTTTCTTCCCAGAAAAAATAAAATAAGGTAGAAAGAGTATCAAAGACTGTTGTTCGTAATGCTCACAATAAAGACTGACTGCATGAGTTTTACTCATCAACATTTATTAGCCAAAATATGGTTCAAGAAATCAACTTCTGAAGTTCTGAATACAAGTTAGTAAATTGAGCTTTTGCATGTGACCTGAAACACCAAAAGACAGAAAGGGGATATAGCAAAATAGAAAAAACATAGTAAATAACAAAACATTAATCTGTAGAGCCGTGCAACCCAACTGAGCTCCAAGGTTACTGAGCTCAAGTCAATGGGGTTGAAACATCAAGTTGCGTCTGAGTCAGCTTTGGCCTGTATGGTATGGTTGATTGCATTGTTGCTGCCATATGCATTCCATGCTCGACCTAAAGTTTTTTTTTTTTTTTTTTTGATACATCGGTGACTCGCACATTATGAGCATGGGTGCACCCAGTACAATCCAACAAGAGAATGGGGGGGGGGTTGGGACACTCCTAAAGAAATTCTTCCGAGTGATGCACAGCATTAGAAGCAACTCAGTCGGTGACTTTATTCACTTTCCGAAAAACATGAATGGCTCGGAAAGCGACAAACTCCCCCGACAATATTGCAGATGTCCCGAATCAGCGGGTGCTAATCGTCATTGTCGTGCTGACTTTGAATCCAATCAATCATCGTGGCCGAGTCGCCTTTCAAGTAGATACTATTTGCTCACGATACACACCTCGCATGCACTATGCCTTCCCATACAACTCTCAATTCTGCTCCGGTGACATGCTCATCGAAGGTGCACCGACCGCCGCCTGCTACGAGTCTAGATTCGTGGCTTCGTATCACAAAACCCACTCCCCCTTTACCTTTGGCCTCCAAAACACTACATCGAAATAGACCTTTAGAAAACTAGATAGTGGGAACACCTAGAAAACAAGAATCGTCTTAGTCGCTACACTAGTTGAATAGAAACCCTACATGTCCCTAGCCACCCTAGGTAATCTCGCAGCAGTGGTACTGGACACCTCAGCTGCTTGGACCAATGTTCTATCCACCATTGTCCTCGGATGCATCCTCTTGTCCTTGAAGATCCAGCCATTCCTATCGAGTTAGATATGATAGGCTACATAGGCACATCTAATACCCCACTCCACTGCATAAGGCCTCTGCACCGACTGCTGTAGCACCCGTAGGAAGTCCTCAGTCAACGTTGTGACCTACAAAGAGACCCCAGCACACCTCCAGATCTACGCCACACGTGGACATCAAAGAACGACATGGCCGACAGTCTTCTCCACATCTGGACACCACTCACAATCAGAGGCAACACAGACACCCCTCCTTGCCAAGACACCCCTGGTCAGCAAATATCCCCATGCCACCTTCCAGATGAACAAAGCAACATAAGGATAAATGTGCATCCTCCAAATCCACCTCCCATCCAACTAACGAGCTATCCCCCCTCTAGCCACATCCTACATATCTCAGGCGCTTACCTTTGGTCTCCCTGTTGCCTCCCATACTCTCCTGTCCGCGGTCTCCCAGTGGGTATCGGCAGAGCCAACACCCTATCAGCCAGCTGCTCGCCGAAGGCCTGCCGAACACAACCCACATCCCATCTTCTCTCCCCAGGAGCAAACAGTTCATGAACCCTGCACCCCTCCAAGCACCTGGCTTAACGAAGGTCGGCCACCAGCGAAGTGGCTACTCAACAAACTACCTGTCCACCAGCACATCAATGGTTCACCCATCTCCTATTGCCCCATATGATTGAGGAGAGTATCAGCACAAATGACATTAGTTTAATCATTCATCAATCCGAAAAAAAAACATAAGCATATCTCGCACATTAAACGTTTCCAGACCATAAAACACAGATCACTGACCACTAGATTGAGAGAGTTGATAATTGTATCGGTGCCATATAATTTTTTAAAGGATCTATTTTCTTAGCAACCATAAAAGCCAAACTCAATAGCTGAATAAGAGATGCAAATAACACAGGAAAAAAGTATATCATGATAATGTTCATAAGAGCTCCTATCTTTATCTCTGCATGGTTATTTCATCTTGCAGGTCAAAGCTCAAGTTCCACCACTCAGCTTGAAAGCAAGCTAAGCACACAAGCTGGGTGGACCTAAATAAGATTCGTGTTAGAGGGATTCCAAGCATGACAATATTCATGTTCCAAGACTTTAGAATGAGTAACATCTGCTTCGGCCTGAAACCCACAAGGTGGTTTAAAGGTAGAAATTGAGTTGCTTGCTTTGTTCTTCATGTGCTAAACTGTTGGTATAGATGATTGCAAACTATGGAAGTTTGCCTGCACAATGAGAGATGCATTAAACCTGGGAGAGTGCTGACTTTTTTAATAGTTTGCAGACATGCAAAATGCACCATTGCTGATTCTCCTTTACCTTCCCAATGATAGATAAGAAACCTAAATCAAACTGAGGATCTATGGAATTTGATGTTAATAAAGACTACTAACATATATGCAGTACAGTAGAGTGCATTGGACAATCAAAATCATATCATCACTAGACGTGCCCTGTTTATGCAACAAGATACACCAAAATATTCAGACATGGATGGAAACCATTTGTGGGCTTCAGATATAACATTTTAAGCTTAACACTGGGTTTCAACAAATCCTACACCGTACATTTTGATGGAACAACCTCTTGGAAACTTGTTAGTTGCCCTTTCCACTTATGCTTCATTTTGCAAGCGCGTAATCAGTTCGTCCTGCACACAGAAAGCCGATAATCAGTAAATGCAGATCGAAGTTAGAGACCTGTAAGAGTTAAATTATACAATTTATGCTCATTCTAAGTAGGGTGGAGTCCACATTGCTCCAACCACCAGGAAATGACAATCCTACTCCCTTGTATTGCAGTGATTAGCTTTAGTTGCATAAGGGTGTTGTTGTCACTCAACAAATCCCAGTTATATACCTTTTTTTCATGCAACGACTGCTTTACTTTGATCGCGTCCATGGGAAAAAATAAATGACAAACCATACAAGTTATCCAGTTCAATATGTAGAGGTAATATTGTCATGTTTTTAATAGGACCGAGTTATAAACTCAGTCCAAAGCCCAAGCAATGTAACTCTACCTGTCCAAGTAAGAAGAATGCTGATCTCAAAAGCAAGGCCTACCTTTGACCAACCAGACCAGTATAAGATAATTGATCCATGGGAAGTATATTCAAAATCACAACCACCAAAGAGTCTCATTATCAAAATTGGACTGTTATGAAAAGATGTAGGTTAAAAATAATAGTTAAAGGCCCATGGTACGGTTTAACTATTCAACAGAATAAAAAGATAAGGATTACAAGGGAGCAGCACAAAATCCTTGCCTTTTTCCCTCTTGGGGAGAGCCCTCTCTCTTTCAGTAGTGCACGCAACCGCTCTACAGTCATAGTATGAAGCATCCTCCAAGAAAAGCCCAGAACTGGTTCCCTCTACAAGCCAAAAGAACAGTTTCCTTAAACTCAGAAGAAGAAAAGAATGCTTGTTACAACATAAAGATCGAAATGTATTTATGCTCTTATGTGAAATTTTCTGGCCAAAAAGCAATATATGCATTTATCCTCAGCAACTACAAATGCAAGAAGAATCAAGACCATTTAGATTCCTCTCAAATTATAGTTATGCACTCTAAGAGATACCAGCTTGCCAAACGAGGAAATGAAGCTCGCAGACCAGCAAGTAAAGAATCTAGTCTTGTAATAATGTATTCCATAGTTCAGGGCCCAGCAGACTTGACGACTGATAACATTACCATCTTCAGAATGTGGAGCCATGTTGGACGTATTCTTGGGTATCAAAAGTAGGCTCTAAAACACCAAAGAAGTTCCAGTGTTTCCATTCTTGCTTCCAGAACACAGAATAAAGTTACAATCAAAAGGTCTAAAGCCTAAACAGCCAAAAAATCTAAAAATATCATGCAAAATAAAATCATGGTCATTTTTAGCCATTGATAGAATAATGGTTTGCTGGTGTTCTGATTATTGATTGACAACAAGGGTGCTTACTTTTCCCAAATATGTAGCGCTGCATGTGGTTCTACTGAGGAGTTTTGCAGGTGTCGGTGCATTTAAAAATGGCGGGCTTCTAGAACTTGTCACCACAAAATTGACAGGTCCTTTAAAAACTTTTACTGGTACTAACTTATGTGAACTGAAATGGCTTCTTTCCCAAATTGGAAAGCTAGAATTTTAGAATGACTTAAAGACTTAAAGTACAGGTGAACATATAGAATTCATTGGTTAGTTTAGGGGCGAATTCGGTTTTGGATGTTGAATGTGAAGCAAAATGGCATGAAAGAGATGATTCTCAAGTCTCTACAAATCTCACTTAACTGCCAAGTAGACTTTGGTTCCACAATAAGCAAGCAAGAATATGCACACACATTGCAGTGCACAAGCAAGCCAACAACCAAGATATCATTTCCACAAAGTGCCTGGCACAGTCTTAAATTAATTCAAATATAGGGTCCTCTTATTTGAACTTGTTGAATCATTTATCAAAATTTCATCATTGGTTGACTATTTTAAATTTTATATTTTAAGATGTTATGTTTAATAATCTGAAAATAATTGTCCTGGTGGTTAAGAAGTCATATGGCACACTTGATTAATGGAAGGAAGAGGCAGAATTTCCATTTTGGGTCAGGCAATTCGAAGAAAACCGAAGTCATGGCCGTCATACCATTGCTCTACCTTTAAGTTAAGGATTACCTCCACAAACTTTTACTAGTGTACAAAATGTATAAGGGAGTATATTATTTCATTAATGGATAGAGGTAATGCGCCCGAGCGTGTATGCATGCCAGTATCATTTTCAACACACTGACCAACATGGTCTAAAATTAATTCAAATATATGGTCCTCTTATTTGAAAAAAAAAAAAAACACAAACAAGTAACCAAGATATCATTTTCAATACAGTACTTGACACAGTCTAAAATTAATTCAAACATATCTCTTCGTATTTGATCTTGTAGAATCATTTATCAAAATTTTGTTATTGGTGTTAATATTTTAATCTTATATTTTAAGATGCTATCTTTATTAATTTTTGAAAATAAATGTCCTAGCATTTAAGGAGTAATATGTCATAGCAGTTGATTTGCGGAATGAAGAGGCAGAATTTCCATTCTAGGTCTGGAGACCATTGAGGGGAACCAAAAGTCATGGATTTTGTATCATCACTCATGTAAGTTAAGGATTGCTTCCATACATTAATGTATAGAGATGTGCGTAAATTTGAAGGAAAACTACAGAATGCATATGCAAGAAAATAAGAATACAGTTATAAGTCAGAATTTTGATATATTCCATATCTTTCACTATTTGCAATGCTATTAATTTGCATTTATTTATAATCATAAAACATGGAGAACTCATCAAACACAGGTTTCTTGATATGGAGAAGGCAAAGGAAGCACAGCTTGGAAGTATTAACATATTGCAAAATTAGCTCAAGATTAATAAACCTTAGAGATATTTTAATTCATACTTCCAGAAAAGGAAATGACAATAACTAATGAATTCATCACTCTGATACTTTCAGTCCCTTTGGTAATTAAGCAACTGAAAATTCATTATGACATACCTTGATGGGTACTACCAGGAGCAATATTAGTTTTTGCTCTTTTAGATGGAGTCCTTCCTTCTGAAGTTCTTTCAGCAGATCTAGCAAACAAGAGTTATCACAGCTTAGGTGATGTCAAAATAAATTGTAAAAAGTCATAAACAACAAGGACCTTCAACAAAAGGGATCAAATGTTAACATAAGTCATGCTCGCTTAGCAAGGATGATGTTGAAATTTTGAAGCACATGTAAGTCATGCCACCAAACAGAAACTAATGTCTGCCAAGACTTTCGGTAGCCACCAAATTTTACAACAACAGTTAAACAGAAGCATAGAAACAGGAAGAGAGACACAAGGCAAACATCACATTGGAATTCTGGCCACAACAAGCAAAGGTATTCATAAACTAAATGTTGGAGGATACTATGCTGTCACACTCTCTCATGCCTCTTAGTAACTCCATGTTTATGCCTCCCTCCCCCACCTCCCCCACCAGGCCATGCCCCCAGCCCCCTTCTCCCCTTCCTTCCAATCACTCAACTATGCTCCAGCCTGCCATAAATTTCATAGGGTGGAAGTGCAGTTGCCTGTTCTAGAAGAGGAATTTCCATGGGAAAGAGGCATGACCAAATAAAGCATGGGAGCATACCATCCCTTTTGAGTGTCGGTAGAGAGACAAAGAGGAGGGGGTAGATAAATTTCATTCTATAAAAGATATATATATACATAAAGTAATCATGGACTTATTAGATTCCAATAAATTTGGTTTCTATGAAACATAGGGCCTGACATGTTCAAAACAAGAATTAAAGTGTCATGAATCATGCCTATGATGATCAAAAGCTGTCAAGATACGTGTATCCTGCCACAGTTGCTTTTGCCAACATTGTGCCACATTTTTGTCCTCATGCAAGAGCCAGCAAGAACAGATTCAAAAGTCAACAAGAAGTGGTTACAGTTAAGCGGTAAACTGTGGTATGATGGGGTGTTTTTCTTTAGACCAGCTACTCTATTCTCTTGGAGATTGTGTGACATTTACTTTACCTGTCTATGACATGTCCAGTCAAAACAAAGCCATCTTTGAATAATAACATACTGTCCCCTTATGTGGATCATTTTGCATAGTATTGTGAATAAGCATCAGGCTTCTTTGATGATCTAAATGAACACTAAGTGTTAACTTTTCATTGTCTATAATTAGTTTACTAATTCAAGTTCATACATAAACTGAATTGCTTGCACAAAATTCCCTGGTGATAGTGGAGATAGTTAAACATTACTCTTAACTACATCATAATGTGTACTGTGATGTCAAGGAGTGTCTGTATGCATTTGATCTAGTAGAAGGCTCACAACAAGCAAGACTGGAAGAACTAGAGTTATATTCATTAAATCCCAATGTGGCTCCGCCTCTGCCCCGATAACCCTTCTAGTCTAACTTGGGTTGCAGGGGGGAGGCCGGGGGCAATTGCCCCCTGAATTTTTGAAATCTCGATAGAATTTCTCTATTTCTTGGCATTCCATATAAATTTGGCCCTCATGACTGAAGAGTTTTCCCCCTGTAACAAAGAGGTTGGTTAAGAAAAGAGTGGAACATAGATTAGTGGGTATGGTTATCTAAACAGAAAGGCATCTTGCTGCCTTTACTAGCTCAGTTGATCCCAGCTATCCATTTCATATCAAAGGTTGTGATGAATTATAATAACTTTTTCATTAATAGAAAAGGGGGAAAAAAGCAAACCAACTTTTGATTCATCTGATGCACTGTTCTTTGTGCCCACAAACCAAAGAACAAAAACAGAAAGATACTGATTCAGTGTCAAATTTCACAGTCAACTGAGTAACAGAAGGAGAAGATAAACAATATAAGCAGGTCTATTTCAGTACAAAGTTTTATTTTCTTCATTGGTTTCTTGAAATTTTAAATGAAGAAAAAAAATATGAGGTCACCTATAAAGAAGAAGAAACAAAGTATGTATATTTTTATATTTTATTTATGCCTTTTTCATTACTTTTGTATTGTATCTTTATACCTATCTTATGTTCTTTAGAATGATATTTTTTTCTTTTTAATGATTATTCATATTGTCTAAAAAAAGCTTAGAAGCAGACAACTGATTCACAATATTAGAATTTCTTGCTTCTTAGAAACAACTATTGTAAGTATTCTGAAGTTTTTTAAAATTCCATATAAACAACAAATTTGGCCATTTTATAAAAAACCAATATTAATGAGCAACATCAAATTAATCACCAACATGTTATTCAATTTTTGGTGCATTTCAGAGACAATAATATGAAATGAATCAACAACAACATTTGAATATATCTTTCTTATGAAACTTTACTTGCCCACCCCCCCCCCCAACCCCCACCCCCAACCCCAGGTGCTGCAACTGCTACTGGTTTGGGGTGTCTATTTCTCAATTTATATTTCTTTGTGAAAAATAAGGAAGCCAACTAGGTCCACTAGGGGTCTAGTGGCTACAAGAAAGGGTCATCAATATGGTTGGATTTGAACTTTGTTGGAGTTGTCATAATAAGGCTAGTAACCATGCCCTAACAATACATATCGATCATGGTCGCTGGCTCCCATTATCAGAGGGGATGATACATAAGGATAATTTTCAATTAATATAGCTCAAGCTTAATCCATAGACCTAGCATCAGCCTGAGAAAAATCTCCAAAGCAACTTTTTCATCCATATCCCAACAGTAAAAGATGTTTGAGTTTTGAGTTTGCAAGTTGTTGAAACATCTTAAAGAGCCTGCTCAATCTCCGAGTTTATGTTTCCTAGTCCTATCTGCATGGTTTCTATAATCTTTTCTAGTGAACAGAATATTTGCATATCCTCCCCTTAATCGAATACTCCACTACCCCACTAATTGACTAGTTTAAGAGATGCATCCTCATCATCATTCATTTGCAACTGCTTTTGAATGGAAGAGGCAACTCTAACACATATTGTAAATCTGACCACATCAGGTACAATTGAATGATTGTGCTATTAGCTAAAAACTTCATGTCCCAACAGTATTAAAAGAGATCACCTGTTATAGCTATTGAATGCATCCAAATTTCACTATTGATTTCTTTCAAGACATAGAAATGCATGTACTTTCCACCTATATGACATATAAATGTAAAGAGATACCAAAGTCCATCAATGTTATAATGTTTTTCTTTTCGGTGAGGGTGCGGGGTTAACTGCAGACCTTCTTGTGTGACAACCCTATGGGAAATAGCCAAAAAAGCATCCTCAAATGACTCAAAGAATATACCAATCTTGCTAGGTATTCATTTTCGTACTAATCTTGCTTGTTATAATTATCCTTAGGCATTTCCCCTAGGTATTCATTTTCATACTAATTGTGCTATTCTATGTCACAGTCTTTGACAGAATAATTCGCTGCTCTTCTCTTAATGATATATGAAGTGAACAAGAAAACTCCAGCTCAACAAGAACAAATAATCAGTATAAAGGACTCATCAATCCAAAATATATGCTGTTGATATATGCCGTCAATACAACCAACCAGCAGACAAGCCTTGTATGATCTATTTGAGATTAGATTTATGGATCCAGGTTAAGATACATCCATATGTTCCAATCTTTACAACCAGCCTGAACTAACGAAACCAACTTCCTCGCCAAGCCAACTGTAGGAAAACAAGGGAGAATGAACCTGCCATGAAATGAAGAGGGTTGGTTGGCAACAATAGAGACTAATACTTACGAAGTCTAAGTGGATGTAACCAAGGAGAAACAAAATATACTTTCATCAATAAAATCTAGAAATGTTTGTTAAAGATGAAAATTATCACTTTTCAAAAAGGAAACAAGTTCTTTTATTATTTTCTTCCTTCATGGGCAACATTTTATATCTTTTCCAGCATGATCTACAGATTTGTTATCACCATTCCTTAAATATACATTAAAAAAATAATGAATTATCAAGAATTTAAAGTTCGATGGAAATAGAATTTTTTCCTTTTGACATATGAGAAAAACTAGGTAATCTCATTTTTCACACATAATGATACAGGAGAGAACAGGGTAATAACCTACTGAACCAAATAATAATAGTGGATTATCTAAGCAATGTCAACACACATTATAATACTCATGTATATATTATTGGAGAATAATAAAAAATAAAAAGGAAAAAAGAACAAATCATTAGAAGTTAAGCTCCTTGCATTTCTTGTCTAGTACATTCCAATATGAATCATTTGTATAACTTGTGAGGTTCGATTTCTTTGCCTAATGTGGATCACATGTTTATGTTGTTGCCACTGGCAAAACCATGCATTTGTTTTGACTTAAGATGGTACGAGGAAAAGTTGAACCTCAGTGGAGAGTTCATAACATATCTATTTCTCACTAGAAAGCAACTGAAGGTAGCCCATATGCCACAAAAAAAAGGTTTTCTATCCATTTTATTCATCTTCGGTGTATCTTTCAGTACTTTCCTTTTTGTGTGTCACAATGCACCAGTTGTTGGCTAAGTATAAAACAATACACCATCTGCACTGGATAAACACAGTGATGATATTTAGATTTTTATTAATATAAGCATGGTTAAAGTAGCCCAGCAAAGCTGAAATACAAGATAACAATTTTGTATACGTGTTTTGCAATAGAAACACATGCAAAGGCGAGTGGATGGGTGAATATGTAAATACATCACTTTTCGGAGCAAAGAAAATGATACCTTTTTCCTTTCTTGCTCTCTGATGTAGCTTTAGTTGCTGCATCCTTTGAATCACTCTTTTGTTTGTTGATTTGGAGAGCTCTAATCAATATGTTCGTTGTGTTTGTCTTAATTAGTTGTTCATCTGAACAGACAAACAGTGAACATCAGAAATCCCAATCATTAGTTACTTAAAATTTCTCATATTCTAGAAACTATAATCTGATACACACACGCGCACGCAGAGAGAGAGAGAGAGAGAGAGAGAGAGAGAGAGAGAGACAAACATAATCAAGGTGTCGTTTTTTTTTTTAAAAAAAAGAATAAGTAAAAACACAATATGGAAGTATATAGTCCTAATGTTCCCTCCTAATTTAACAATTGGAATCAGTGCTTGACATTTTGAGTATTACTCAAAAGATGAGGCAAAATACAGTACAGAGTAAGATGAAAGCATTAACGTAAAGAGGGATGAATGAATGAACGTAGAGGAATCCAAACATGTTCCAAGATATATAATATATGCATAGTGATTTAACAATTGGAATCAGTGCTTGACATTTTGAGTATTCCTCAAAAGATGAGGCAGAATACAGTACAGACTACAGAGTAAGATGAAAGCATGAAAGTAAAGAGGGATGAATGAATGCACGTAGAGGAATCCAAACATATTCCAAGATATATAATATATGCATAGTGATCTACAAAAGAGGAGAGCCCAGAATAATTTATATTCTTATTGTTATATGATATTACTTTCCATATTATTTACAGGTCCCATGACTATCAACTGATCCCCAATAAGGCACTCACTCCTAATATTATATATAATGGCTCTATCATACCACCTTAGGATAAAGAATGAACAAATAAGGAAATTTTTGCTACTTTCTCTCTTCTCCATCTTCATCTTATAACGCGGAAAAAAAAGAAGATAAAAAATATTTCTTGCAGCCTTATCTTTTTGCCAGTCATTTTGCATGGTTCTAACTACTTATAAATAGATAGCAAATTACTAATTGAGTACGACATAAGCTGTGGGCAAGCCCCCTTCAGTGCAAGAATAAGACAATCATAAACCAAGTTTTGTCCAATGTTTTATTCAATATGCTTGAGTTGAAGTTTCCCAACTACTTCAAAAGCTTTGGTTCTCTTTTAAACAGCATATAAGCTAATCCTATATCACCCTGAGAACACCAAACCCATGTACTAATCTGGACTATTCACCTGAGAATCAGCAACCATAAGTATTAATTTTTATTCCCACTCTAAACAAGAGTTCAACCTTCCTTTACTTGTCACTTGACAGGTAGCAATATGCATATGTATTATACTCATTTGCCCACTCAAATCATTCATATTTTGATGACAATGTTTTATCATGGACCAGTAATGTTTGAAGGTCACCACAAATTTTCGCTGTCATCTAATTCCATTTTATCTAACAAATGGATTGAACAGTTTGCTATGGAGAAGCACCAAACCATCTTCATCAAGCACTAGCCAAAGATCTAAATTCTCTAACAACCTAACAGTGCATTTGGTATTATCACATTATAATTACCTTCACCAAAACCCTCTTCATTGATTATCCCACATTTCTTCTCTGGGTAATACCACTTTCTAGATGTCCTCCCAATGTTCCATGTAGTTAACATCCACTATGTCGATTCTCCACCTCCATTTGCAATCAAATTACCTACTCCTCTCCACGATGACCATCGAGAGGCATGGTTTAGCTCGATGTGTGATTAGTAGGTGGAATTTCCAACAGGTGATTTGTTTCAGATTATGTTTTGAATCAAACATTCAACCAGAACTGACCAGTGTTTTAAGAGATGACCCAAGCATCCATCTAAATGTTTTGTATCATGTCTGAGCATGAAGGTTAAGATTGTTTTGTGAATTGGTATTAATTGATGGCAAGATAGTAGTTCCTATTGATTACCATAAATATCTTTTTAATATCCCCTGATATTGACCTTTAAAAAATATGGCTGCCTTAATCTCGACATGGTCAATTAGGCACCTACCTAACACCTAGGTATTTGGCAGCCTCTTGCTAGCTGTTTACAGCATAAAGTATTTAACACATTGGAATTTAAAGACGCTCTGCATTCCATAGTGCATGCCCTTGACTACAATATATTGGCCAAGTAACCACAAAATGGGTTGCAATTAGGACTAAGACTTTACTTGTGTCTATGATATCTATGCCTCATAGACTAGAACCCAGGGTAATACGGTGTCTGGACTCAGATCTGGAAAACACAACACTAGATATATGGGTTGGACCAACTCCCAAGCCTAGGTTGGTTCTCCAAATAAATTCAGTCTAGCCTTCTAGGTTTACTACATATAGGTCCAAACTGAAAACCAAATCGTTCAAAGAGTTCTTAATAGCCCATAATTTAAGACACAATCCAAACCAACTTAAAGTGGACAAAAGTCTATCAACAAGATAATATACACAAAACCCAAGCTCGTAATCTAAGCCAACAGGCTGAGCTTGCATATTCACCAAGGCGAGAACATAGATCCGATCTAGTTGTATGCCAATAACATGTCAAATGGATTAGACATATCATGTGCAAACAAAGCATATTATTTAACCATGATTCCTATTATCCACCAAATAAATTATCTTATGCCAAAAAGAAGAAACTCATAGTATATGGCACATTACTTCCTCCCTTCTTCCCTTGCTCCTTAGCATATTTATCCAACAAGAAAAAAAAAAAACACTAGTAACATATGCACATTACATCAACAATGAAGTACCTTTTTCCACTCTAGTTAAAAGACAAAGAAAAAAAATCCGTGATCTATCTACCACATTAACCACGATAACTGGAAAAAAAAAAGTAATTTCACGCAAGGGTTTTACAAATCAACTTAAGATCATTTAGAGCCACAAAAAAAAAAAATCAGAGTTCTTGGAAATGAAAGAGTTAAGGAAAGTACCTGGGGGCGTCGTATCATGGTCACAGACATAAACCCGGATGCCCCCCTGCAAACAAATCGTAAACAAGATGCGAAAACTTTAAAAATTGCAAAGAAAACAATACTCGTTCAAAAATCCAAGGAAATTGAGGAGAATAGGAAGGGAAAACGAAGAAGAGCTTGGGTCTTGGGCGGGGCGCGAGGAAGAGGGTTGTGGAAGGAGGGGAGAGTACCAGGTTCGAAGAGGGGATGGTGTTGGAGAAGAGGCCACGGGAGGGGAGGTCGGCAAGGTATCTGGAAGCTCCTCCCGCCATCCGAGCGGGATCGCTCGGCGGAGACGCGGTTCCGTGCCGCCGCGACTGGGAGGCGCAGCTTTCCCCTTCCGCCTCCATTTCGAGGTTTGAAAAATTCCAGGAACCGGAGAAGCCCCCTTTAGGACAGAAAAGCGTCCAACTTGAGCCATTGCTAGCCACGTGCCAAACACGTGAGGAAAAATATAAAAATAATTAGCTGTGATTTTATAAGAGGAAGCATTCGATTGGCTGTTCCTCAGTGCCTCTAATATTTTTATTCCTCTTTGGTGACAATATTTTCTTGATTATTGAAAAATTTTCAAATGATTCACAATTTTCTCATGGATTAATAGTTTTCCAAATTATAGTTGTGGAAGGAAAAGGAATCAACCCTTCCAAGAATTGATGAAGAGACACTAGTCATAGAAGTTCAACTTGCATGTATTTCTTACAACTGTAAAAGGGTAAACTTATCCATTTTAGAAAAAATATACTAGTTATCCTCTTATTCTTGCCTATTCAACCAAAAAAAAATAAATCATGTTATCCCTACAACAATTGTAGGAATAACAACTTTTTGGCTTTAACCTAGGGATAAAGGAATTTTGAAGGGATAGCTAGGGATAGGACAACTCCTTGCCTACCTTTACTTTTCCATCTTGCAAACTATATGTAACTAGGAGCTAGCTCAAACCAATAAATCATGTAAGCCTAAGAACAACAAACATTATGGGGCTATTTTTCATTTAGCTTTATATATAGCCTATCTGTTTTACCGTTGCATTAAGCCAAAATTTTCAAGGTGGCATTGGATAGAAGCATAAGAAAAATGGGAGTAAGAAAAGCTGTACTAGGTTGTACAGCTTTGCTAGTGTTTATGCTAGATTTTTCTTGCTTGTCAAATCTTTTAGAGTAAGTTAGAAATTAAAATAAATTATTTATTTGTCTAAATGGTAAAGCTACTGTGGATCTATTCTGGTATATTTTATATGATAATATTAATATTTTAGTTATAAATATTAAGATTTAGATATAATATTAATATTAAAGAGTAATATCCTACATTATATGTTATAATACTTTATTATGATATAATGATATTATTCGAAGAATATTATATTGATAAAACATATTATATAGTGGTAGTTTATATTACATTATTAATGTTTAAATACTACACTAATCATAAATAATAATATTATGATATTATATTATAACAATGTATTATTTTATTATATTATATGGTGTTCATATGTTAAAGAATCATGCAACTATATAGAATATTAAATATAATATCAATACACGATGATATACTACATCACTACTATAGGTACATATATTATTATATAAATATATTATAATTTTAATATAAGATATCATAGAAAATACATCAATTTATTAGAAATATTTTAATATGTGCTTTAGTAATAAATTAAATGTTATCATGTTAATAAGACTATTATTAGGTAACATAAATATTATTTGTGAATTATAAATATAGATACTATCATATATATTTTTATTGACTACTATTTAACTAATCAAATATTTTATAGTAAATATAATATAATTTTATGGTATTAATGTCACATTATTAATTATTATTATTGTGTGTGTATATATTGTTAGAACAATTGCTTTACAAAGTTTCTGAATAAAAATAACCATTCCCATCAATCATCAGAATATCTCGAAGTTGGCTTGGTAAACAAGAAGGAGTCCCTCGTAGCTCTAATGCCTTATGCTTCGTCATGTATGATGCCGCCCAATCAACCATCTTATTAGCTTTCCTAAAGATGTGCCTAACATTATATGAGATAATGCTTAATTTGAATATCTAAATATCCATTAATTGAAGATGATTAGATCTCACATCCTGTGAATCTATAGTAGTCATGAAAAATTGTAATATTATTATATTATTTTATATATAATATATTATATTATATTATGATTGTTGTTTGATTAAAATAGTTATATAATATAATAAATAACATAAAACTAAAATCAGGAGTCTATAGAATGTGCATAAAATTATTAGAAGACGGATATAAACATGCAAACTGAGCATTACTTTAAAATCCTTTGCCTCCAAACGAGTTCCCAATCACTTCCGGATGCTTGGAATAAAGCCAGGCCCAGACCTCGCCCACTCTCCCGTCTTCATCGTCTCAGAGCGTCAGCAAAACTCCGCCCAAAATGTCGGAGCCTCGTCCGCTCCAAACCCTTCCACCGGACAACACATTCCAATCGCCCCTCCTAAACCCTAACCCTAATCCTTCTACTTCTCGCTCTCCAGCATCTCAGCCATGGCAGAAGGTCGCTCGAGCCTGGCTCTCCACCATGCCGAAGAACCACAACCCCACGGCCGGCGAGATCGACTCCTGGATCGATTCGAACCAGGGCGGCCTACCGGAGGATTTCAGATCACTCCCCCGCCCCGAGCTCCACAGGTGGCTCCTCTCCCTCCACAACCGCGCCCCGAGTCTCCACCAGGTGCCCATCTCCTATTTCCATTAATGACGACCGCGCAGTCGGTAGAACTCGCTGTAAAATCCTAGAAAGTTTCGATTTTATCGAATTGCAGGTGGAAGCGAGCGGCCGGGTGGATTTTCCCTACCGATTCCAGCGCACGGACCTTTGGCAGCCAGTTTACAAATGGTTGGAATCGCTGGATAAGGATGTCTTGGTAAGTGGTAAAGAAATCTCGGAGTGGCTGTCGGCGAACCCATCGGTCATGGAAAGGTTGTTCTCGAAGCATTCTCAGTACCATATGATGCACTACATTCAGAGAATGCACTTGAAGCTGCTGAAGAAGAGGGGAAAATTACCAAAGGTGCTAACTTTCTCACATTCCTTTCATCTTTTCCTTTCAATTTCCCTTCTCTCCTATCTTTTTATAAATTTTATTGATAGCCACAATCCAATGAGCATGTTAGTAATTGAAACTTGACATGCTGCTCTATCTGGCTTATCTTGGAATCCGGTATTAACCATTGTTCTCATATTACTGTGCGCTCAATTATCTTGGGCTTGATGGAGTGATAACGTTTACATACTGACCACTTGATTACTAAAAATACTGATAGATGGCTTCTTTGGTGGATTCAAACTTTGAATAAATCATTTTTAATTTTTATTTTTTTCAATTTGTTGGTATTCTATATTTGTAAACTAGAAAAGCTATGCAAACTTTTTGGTTGCTGGGAAAGTGAAAGAAAAATTTGTCTCTGATGGAGGAAAAAAAAAGAAAAAAAGTGTACATTCATTTTTTTTCATGAAATGAATTGCTGGATATTCCTATCACTTATAACAAAAAAGAAATATGGGTTATTTTTGTTGTTTGATGGCATTAAGGAAATCAATAAGAAAGTTGTAAAGAATTTTATTTTTTGGTTGTGCAAGAGAGGGTTAGGCATGGAAAAATTTTGTTGTTATCTAATTCAAATTCCAGGGAAGGAAAATGAATCTTGTGATTTTCTATCCCAAAATCCCCAAATCACTGCCTTTTGGCAGGGAAAAACTTTAAGGTGTTTAGAGGAAATGTTAACATTATATATGCAATTCAAATTTTTCTTTTTGAATTTTTTCCTTCGCTGCCAGACACTGGGGAAGAGGGTTCTCCTTGAACAAACTTTCTTATCTCGCACTTCCTCAGCATCAGAATGGAGCCTTGGGAAATTTTGTCAAGATATTATCGGAAATTTGCCGTAGGCAAATTGCTATTGATTTATATCATTTGGCTTTTTAGATATGCTGATTTTCTGTTTTGTTAGTTCTTTATTCTTTCAGTCTTTCACTTATTAATCTCCTTCTTTGCTTGTACCTTTTCCTGGACCCTAGTTCTATTCTTTTGTTAATTTATTGGAGCCTTTTTCTGGGTTCTGGTGGCCCCGATTGGTGTGGGTATCATGATTGCTGTCATGTATACAATTGGACATACGAACTTATGGTGGAATTTCCTTGTTTTTGGTGGTATTGTCTATTAAAATAACCAATCTATTTCTTTGCGCATCTTACATGGCAGTGACTGAGATGCTTAGGTTGGTATGCAAATCTTGGCGAGCAGAATTTTGACCTCATCATAATTAGAATCCAGACTCTGAATTAAATTTCTTACGTGAAAATGCTGGCACTCATTAGTATACATGATTTTTCTAGACAAAGAAATATGTATCTTGTCATGCGTGTTTCAGGTAATTGGTCACATTTTTGGATGTTAAGTACATTTCTGGTACAGTTTATGTTGTACTGGTGGAAAAGATATAAGAAACTTTAATTTACTGGAATGATACCCAAGATAGACAGAATAAACAAAATTATACCTGTGCTAGTGGCTTAAGTACATAAATAAAACAGCATTGCTGAATGGTGCCATGAGCCAAGTAAGCAAAAGCTAAATGACCCTTTGTTAAAGTGCTAAGTTAAAGCAGTATGGCGCAAAACTCATATGCTTGGCAGCTAATTTTTGGTTGCTTCACTCACGTAATTGTACCGCTCCAATATCAAGTGAAATCTCTGTTTATCCTATGTGGATGAAGCACATGTAGGGTATCACATCTCCTACGAGGAATGAATACAACATTTAAGCATATAAGATAGTAGTGGTCCTAAAGCATCTTACTATGGTCATTTTAGGCCCTTGTAGAGAACTCTATCTCCTAGGTTTTCTTTCCCAACATGGATGTTAAATCTGGTTGCTTCATGCATTATTTTTTTCAAACACAGTGCTTATTCTCTTCATAATTATGCTACAGCTGTAAAATCATTTTGTGTAAATCTATTTCATTTTGTATTCAGTATAAGATGACACCAAATTCACAAAAGTTGATACTTGGAACAGAGCTTGCAGCTATCAGCCGCCAGAGCTTCTGTGAAGGCCCTCAATAGTGGGATGACAGCACGAGAAGCTCCTCTTCCATGTATGAATTTTTACTGCATGTTGTATCAAACTTTTCATGGCGTTTCTTTATGTGATTTTAATATCAATGCATAATTTAGGATATACTCTTTTCATTTGCATGCTTTTTTTTGTGTTTAATTATTTTATTGGTCACATAATGCACTGGATTTGCTACATGATGCTTGTATTAGCCATCAATCTTTTTCTTGAAATAGTTTGTGAAACATGGATCTTTGTATGTCAGCGAGTGACCATTCAATTAGTGCTGATATTCTGTACCTGTGTGTGTTAGAACTTTCACAAAGCATATGTAACAATTGACTATGAGATCAGTGCTATTCTGCCATGTACTGCATACATTAATTAATCTCTCTTCCTTGGAGGAGGGAACCCCTAAACTGCACTGGATTAGTTATGCTTTGCAATGTAAAAATGTAGATAAAGAGATGGTTTTGTTAAAGATCATGAATTAAATCTTAAAATTCAATGTAGTTCTATGAACATTATCTCAATGTTTTCAAGGTAAGTTCTCCCATTCGAACCTTCGCTCATCTTGACTTAGTCAAATTTCCTTCTTTCTAACAGGTAAATACTAAGAGATAAGTCAATGATTATCAAACACATTGTACAGTATTTTTTCTGTCTGTATTTTAGTGATTTCTTTGATAGACTGTGTCATTATTAGATGGAGACACACACACACACAGTCTCTCTCTCACTCTCATGCACGCACTTGCTTGCTCACTGATGCTGTGGGGGTGCAACTGTGGGGGGTTAAAAGCTCAATCTTAGTCCAACTCTTACTGGATTACTTACAGTGGTGCTTTATCCACAAGTGTATTAGATAGGCTTATATGTATTGTTCTATCCATTTGTTTATATTTAAACGTTTCGGATGCCATCAAGTACAGTATGGCATAAACTTGTTTCGATGCAAGTAACTGGGATGCTTCTTTTGTTGATTTCATTCAAAAGAATTGGTATCTTTTAGATTTAAAGTTCTCATATTCCATTATCTTTCCATATTAGATAATATCTTTTGCAACTATTTGACAAACCATATTAAAATAATCATGAGCTTTCAAATAGGCAAGAGTACACCAATTCACCACCATGACCGATCATTTTTCCATTTAGACATGGTGGGAATGGCTAGAGATGGCTAGTGGCCCCTATTATGGTTATGGATATGGTTATATATGTTTCAACGACTGAAATGCGACATTCAGAGTTTTGTTAAAGCCAACCAAATAATCTCACTTGCTATTCTAGTGTATTATTTCTATATATCAACAAATCCTGCACCTCTTCTTAGGATCTTGGCATGATTGTCAAAGATTTTTTTTCTACCCCCTTTTGCTTAAGCTAAACATCACTATATAATGAATATTTTCACCAATTTATGCATGTGAAAATTTGTGATCATCACTAAATTTTGACACCAAATCCTAATTATATATTGGTCATATGAAGCAAAAAAAGAATCTACAATTTATTTATTGCATATAGGACTTGTGTATTCTTTTTCTTTTTCTTTTTCTTTTGTGTGTGTGTGTGTTTGGGGTGGGGGGCTGTCAAAAAGGGACACCAGTTGTTATTCTTTTACCACCGTTGTTTTCCTTCTCAATTCCAATCTTCTGTAAAGACTTAAATCTATTGATCTGTTCTTTTGCATTTAATCGAACATGCTAACACTGCTATTACTTCTGTCAATGCTTTCCTTGGTAATAAAGAATGCTTAGTTACGCCAAAGCATGTGTCTTTCTTATTTTTATTTTTCTGGATGCTTTGCTGGGATGAAAATTGGATCCAATATTTTGCAGGCAAATTTTCAGGCGGTGTGTTAAGAGACAATAAAATATTACTTTCAAAAAAGAAGGAAGCTTTTCTTAGATATGAACTGTAAGTGATTAAACTTGGACCTTTTCAGATTATTTCTTTTTTGAGCATGGTTCCTGCCTTCAATACTCTTTTGATTTGGTTCAGCTTAACAGATTTACAGAGCCAATTGACCAGTGCCCTCTTAAGACACAAAAATGTGATTGATTTCAAAGAGTCTTGCCATTCTGATAACAATACCAATCTTTGCTCATCCAATGTGGGAAAAAGGGATTTACATGCTCAAGTGATGCCTGAAAATGCATCTCACTCTCGAGATGTTGTGAGTGTACAAGTCACTGAACAGTCAAATCCTAGATTACTGTTAGAGACAAAAAGTGGGCGAAAAAGAAAGAGAAACCCTGTCATCGTGACTCCTGCATGGTCTTATAGTGAAGCATCGTGTGGTATGTTGGCTTCCTTGCTCGGTGGTTTCTCTGCCATATCAATGATAATAAGTAATTGTGTTGGTGAATCATGATTCACCTAAATGTGTTTAGCAAATATAATTTATTTGAAATTGTTTGCTAGAAGACTTAGCTGTACTTCATATTTAATTTAAATTCCACTGTTCTTGTTTACATTGCTTTAGTTCTCTTGCTATCAATTGTTTTACTTTTTAGTATCTGGAGCAATCTTTTCATACAGAATTGTTCTGATATACATAATTTGATCCCTTCACATGTTAATCATTTCTAATCAAGTTTTGAAAACTTGGTTCTGCTTGGGCCCAGCAAGCTTAGATATCTGCAGTTTCTTCAGCTTTTGCTCGAGTCTCTTACTTTTGGGCCAAAAAGATTCAAACATTGTGAAAGACCAGGAATGATAAGATAAAAGTAAACCAAGCCAAGGAAGATGTTTCACAATATTTTGAAGCATATAGCATAGATTGTGATTTTTGGAGCATGATTTTGGCATTCTCTGTCTAAAAGTCTTAACTGTAGAAGTGTAGAATATTTAGATTAAACCTTTTGATACGACCTGATATAGACTCAACTGTGTAAACATTGGTTTGCTTTTCTAGAGAAAGGGATGGAAAACTTGGAGTCCTACTTATCGTATCAAATAGCGATACAATCATATAACAAATAATCTGCAAAGTGTTGGAAAAACTACAGTTAAATGTTTCTTATGTAAAAGCCTAACTTGATTTAAAGATTAGATTCAGCAAAGGTACGCCATCTTGGTACCGGGCCTCGTACCGGTGCCACCTTGTTACTATATCTATACACTTGATACGTGGTGTACCGAGTATTGGTACATCCTCCGTACCATGTTCTAGTACCAACCTGGTATGGTACGGTGCGCTCCTTAGATCCAGAAATCCGAACTTATATCTTGAAAATCCACTATCCATGGTGTTTGATCTACTTCATAGATCACGTTTCTCTGGTTTCACCTTGGCTTTATTTCAAAAAAATCTCTTGAAGACCTAAAACAGGTTCCATATCTAGAGAAAAGTTTTTTTGTAACTTCTGAGAGCCAAACACTTCCAATTTTCTTGAAAAATAATTTACATAGGTTAGATTTATCGATTATGAACAACCTCTTTTAACTCAAAGTATGAAAAATGTTCCAAAAATCAACAATACATAGCCGAACATTGTTAGTGATTGAAAGAATGTCCTAAAACTGGCACTAGATACCTGTATAATTAATAAATATAGCATCCATTGCTAATTTTGATGATTTTTTTGGTGAAACTAGTTGAAATCACCAAAACTGGACTGCAGTTGACTGGGATGAACCCTAAAGACTAAACTGATTTTAGGGTCAATTGTGGCTCAATTTCTATAAAAATAGACCTGTTTTGATTGAAGTTTCGAACATTATCGTGGTATTATAATGTTAAGTAGAAAGTTTGAGAATTAGTATTGTGCTAAATGGGGATTTACTATGGCACTTTTCCTCATTATAAATATTTGGGATTAAACCTGCCATTCTGGGAAGTCTTGAAAGATTGAGTAGAAGCACATGCTGGTAAGCAAATGAAATTTAGCTTTGTTGAAATCCATGAAGATCTTTATACATATACAAACAATTCATGACAATGTTAAGACTAAAAATTCAATAAAAAAATGCTATTACTCAAAATAAAGGAAAGGCATCTTTTACGTAATCTTTACATCAACCAGGTACATCTCAAGTTGATCAACCGTCAAACTCACACTATGAGGAAGCAAGAAATCTCAATATTTGGAAAGGAGATACTCATTCATCAGCCTCCCAGAGATCTTCCTCCAGGAACATTTTTTCATGTTTGCAGGGGCGAGAAAAAGGTATTAGCTGGCAATTAACCTATTCTCATGGCGCTTATGCAGGAAGGAATCAGGAAAAATGGATCCCTTTTCTTGAAGGCATGTTTCTTGCCTCTTTCTCCTTTAATTTTTTTCCTAAGGTCTTTTGAGTATCGGACAGCCGCTAAAATGTGTAAACATATTTTAATTTCAAGGACTTTATTTTGTTTTCAGATGGTAATGGAGAGATTCAGATGGTGCATATTTAATTTGATTTCTTGATTTTAATGTTCTGCAATAGGTTGGAGATCACTTGAGAATCAGTTTGAAGGGCCTGCTGTCTGGCTCACGAAAAGAAGTTATTCATCATGGGTTCCCACTTGGTGTGCCTATACATCTAGCATGGCTCTTCCTCAACCTAATGGCAGGGTATGTTGAACGCTTACTGCTGTACATGTATTGATAATTAAAGTGGTGTTGATATTTCCACTTTTTTGGAGCCCGCCTTCTGCTTTTTCAATAGATTATATATTGACTGAAAGAAAAATTTGCGTTGGCTTCTTATTACCTTTTTTTTTAATACCGAAATGCTTAAAACTAAGCTTTAAGTTGTCCAAGCTGATGACCAGCAATTGCAGTAATGATGTTTGTAAGGTAAGTAATGCTATAATTCTTTGCGAAGTTCTAAAATCAACATGTATATTTTTCTTCTGAAAAGTAGTTTAGTGGTGATGAGCTTGGAATTGAGGAAACATGAGATGATGTGAGTTTTTGGAAATTTATGATTTGTGAGAACAAAGTGAACAAAGACTTTAAAATGGTTATGCATATTCTATTAAATCATGAATGCAATATTATTAGTTTTTTGATTCTTTTATAGATGTGGTTTAGCTTGCATTGTACCGGCTTTCATGGGAAAGCTGCGAGTGAGCAAGAAGGGGCATATCTTTCGGAACTGAATAAAAAAATCTTAATCTTCTTCTAGACCACTCTTCGGTGCTGCACACAGCTTAGTTCAACTAGTGCTTCCAGCCACCTAAATTAAGGGTGGTTGATGATGTCCTTGTCTTCGTGGCAAAAGTATTCGAGGAGGTCAGTGATGTTGGAGGATCCTAGAGGGTCTCAATCTCCTAGAATGAAGTATGGTGGTCGTGGATCTCCTCAAGGGCCACCACGAGCCCATTTGACCATCGGCAGGCCCATTAGACATCGATCTAGGCAGCGGAGCCAATGCGTTCCAAGATCTCATACCACTGGGTGATCTTTGATCGGCAATAGAGCTCCAATTCTGGGAGGAAGGGGGGGGGGGTGTGGATCTATGATAGTGGTAATTGAGAGGAGCTCCAGTTGGGCTTCTAGGGTTTGGAGTGGCCTAGCTTTTCTATGATTATGAGCAAGCCTAAAAAAGATGTGACTTTAACTAGAAGCCCTTAATGTAGACCAAACTGCCATCATGTCAATGGTAAAAGGAGGGGAAGGAGGCGACAACCAAGATAATTGATTGAACAATGCTGCATATGGCTAAGAACTGTGGCTTGGGAGAAGATTAAGATTTTTGTTTTGTTTGTTTCCGAGATGCATATCCCTTTCTTGCTCTCTCCTAGCTTTCTTTTGGAAGCTGGTCTTTGCGGGCTATCATTGCATCCTTCTTTTATTTGCTTTTTCAAGCCACTTGTTGGGGAAGGGGGAGGTATTGATGTTATAAGATGAAAAGTCTGCATTATTTGACCTAATCGCTACTTGCTTTGAACTATTGTTGGTGGTTATAATGTGGTGACAAACCATTACTAATTGTGTTATTCCTTATCAATATATCATATCCGAGTCCAAGATAATAATATAAAGGGTGAACAACGAAATGTTTGAGTAACAATTGCCAAGAGTGTCGTTTAATATTTTTCCTATAGGTCATATATATGCATAACTACTGTTATGATAAATAAATTTAATATTATCTTAGATGATCCGTACTGTGGTCATTTAACACTTGTTAGGATTATATACTAGTGTTGAGCACATGGAAACACTTGGATATGATGGATTGCTATTGCTCCCATCTAATTCAAGTTTGTTTGTTTATTTACAAATAAT
This sequence comes from Phoenix dactylifera, assembly GCF_009389715.1. NCBI lineage: Eukaryota > Viridiplantae > Streptophyta > Magnoliopsida > Arecales > Arecaceae > Phoenix > Phoenix dactylifera. Next base: position 25,474 of record NW_024067674.1, on the reverse strand, counting down.
ACTAAATAAGCTCATATTTTTTGCTGCATGCACTTCACTTTTTTCTCACTTAAAATTGGAGTTACTGAACAAAGTCGTATTCATTAAATATGGTAGTATATCGAACGAGACTCAAACCAGGTGGCTGAAAGTCTCATGTATAGGTGGCTTAAAGTCTCATGTATAGGTAGCTCAAAGCTTTCCTTTAGATGCCATGCATATATGTAGTGGCAATTATGATATCCGACCCTTGAAATGTCAAAACAGTTGTCGATATCTAATATTGTCCTAAGAAATTGAAGAAATAAGCAGAAGCATCAAGCCCTTTACCACATAGCAATGGGCCTCTAGTGGCACTTATGGGACTCGTTTCTATAATATACAAGAAACGAAATGAACACAAGAAACAAAGAAGCATGGTTTAAAATAATGGCTATCAGCAACCTTTTTCTTGAAAGCCTCCCAGCATGTTATACATATGCATAATGGGCATTTGAATAACAACAACAATTGAACTATTATCTTGTTATGGAAGTCATTAAAATGTTGTTTAGAAAAAGATCGAATCCTTATGTCATTTCAAAAAATAAAAACTATTCTGTGAACTGGGATATAAACAAGTAACTCTATTATCTTATTGTTTTTATTTAAACCGGTGATCGATGAACCAACCCGAATCGGGCGGTTCGGCCAATATCGATACCGGCCTAGGACGGTTCAACCACTCCTTTATAAAATTCTGACTTCTCGAGGCTCTCTTATGATGGTTCGAGAGTTTTTGAAGTTCAGCCACTTCAACACCCCCACCCTCGCCTAGTTCTATTATAGAGCCGCTTACCGGTACGCTCAAACAAGCCCCCTTCCACCACTTGCTCCCTCTTTGATCCGGTCGTCGCTGGTAAGCATCCCTCCTCTCTCTCTCGTTCTCACTCTGCTGTTAGGGAGCACCAGTAAGCGAGCTGCCCCTCTTCGATCTATCCATCACCAATTAGCGACCCTCTGCTCACTCTCGCTCATGGTGGAGATCTAGAAGAGCCGTCGGGTCACTAATAAGCCACCCCCTCTCTCTTTCCTCCCTCCCTCCCTCCCCTTCCCTTCCTCTCCTTCTCCCTCTCCCTCTCTCCCTTCTTGTTTTGGCACATCCTGGAACGAGATGGTATGAATCATGGTCTGCTGAATCGGGCCAAACCACTCAGTTCGGAAAGTACCGAGCCGACCCGGTGCGAAACCAGGTCGGTTCTCTTTTCTTTTTCGTTTTCGGCTCCAAACCGGCCGGAACTGGTTTCGAACCGACAGGACCCGGTGCGAACTAGCCGAAAATGGTGAGAACCAGCCTAGAATCAGCCGGTTCAGTTCAAACTCGGTAGTGAATGACAGTTTGGATGGGCCCCACATATAATGGTCCCGGGTTTTAAAAATGGGCATGGATTCTGAATTATTAGCATATACACAACATTTGATTTATTTGAAGAGCATGCTTGGATTCGATAAAGGGAGATGTGATGTCCATTAGTTATTTAATTGCTTTTGCATGCTAGTTCTTTGATTTTTAGATTATTATTTTTCTCCATGGTACATAAACAGGTTTTGGTTCTTGGCCTGGTCTGTGCTAGCTGGTAGGAAAGTACCAACACCTAGCACATAGTTGGTATTAGGTAAGCTGCTTGATATTGATTGGTGCTGGCTAGTAAGGCTTGATTTCACTTGGTTCTAGGGTTACAAATGGGTCAGATCAAATTGGGGCGTGATTGACCTTGACTAGCCCTGGTTTCATGTTCAAGTCTTGTTGTTGTCCCTAGACCGAACCCAATGGAAGATTGAGTTGGGTGGGTCAGGTCCACGGCAAATTTTTTAGACCCAACGGGTCATTCGGGTTGGGTTAGGGTGATGCATGTCCCGGTTCCAACCCAAAACATTCGTGCCTGAGTCAGGTTTGGTTTGGGTCCGGGTCGGGTCCAACTACTTCAGCTAAACAAGGGCTGCACAAGACCTCTTTGACCAATAGAACTGGTATTTTGATAGCTTCTAATTTATTTTTCAAGGAAAAGAGCCTCCGGTTTGTGAAATGGCAAATGTTTTAAAACCAAAGTGGCTGGTCCATTCTCTCTTCAGCAAGGTTTCTAAAGGCTGATATCTAAGCTATTTTGGTAGGTGATTGCTACCAATATGAACAGAGATTGATTTATCTTATTTGATATAGCAAAGAAAAGATTGACAACTATGTTGAGTTTAATTTAAAATAGTAAAATGCAGATAAAAAATCTCGAAAGGTAGGTGTATAACTCAAAATCTATCAGCTTATATTGGCTCAGATAATAGGGCCTCATATATTTATTGTATTGGTAATTTCTTGCTATGGGTACAAATCGAAGCAAAAAACCAATCTGCTAAAAAATCACACATATTCATTGAAAAATGGACATTGAAGAAGCACAAGTTTATCTGACAATAGATATTTTTTCATTTGCAAAAAACCATTCTGCTAATAATCACTTGAAAATCAAATTTTCGTATCCTGCTAGGTTACCATTATCAAATTGAACCACCAAGGATCCAATTGTAAATCAGAAACCCGAACCAGAAAATGGGGTGCCATTCTTTTGACTAGGTAGAAATAAGATCCATATACCATACTTTTGACTAGTAGAAATAAGACTTTGTACATCTTAAAACATGAATAGCAGAAAATAATGTAAGGCCAATCTCATAGCAGCTGTTCTGTCAATTTAATAATGTAAAGGCCAATCCCATAGCAGCTGTATGCGTATGGGATGGATGCATCATTCTGTTTCCTATTCTGTAGTGCCAATCTCATAGACCTGAAACATGCCCTTATATAACAGGTAGAAGTCATTTACTTGGTACTTAAAGATTGCAGGCTTTGAGGCATATGATATTCCTGTTCATACACCTATGGTTGGAAAGTGCTGAGAATGTCTTGAATCCTGAGTCACCTCTCACTTTATATCATGGGTTATCGGGTCTAATAGGTTTGGGCCGGGCTGGGTCGGGTCGGGTCGGGTCAATGTTCAATAAACCCAGCATGAACCTGGCATGTCAAATGGGTCCAGTTTTGGAATTTGACCTGGCCCAACAGGTTCTTAAAAACGGGTTGGAGCAGGTAGAAATAGGTCGGGTCGGGTCATGGATCAACCCGACCCATTTGCAGCTTACTTGGTTCGAGCAAAAGTGCTCCTAAGCCTTTTTTTTTGTTTCTTTGCATTTGATGATAACGGAAGGGTTGAAGAGCAGTGGAGAGCTGAAGAGTCTAAATGTATCAGTAAGAAGTCATAATAGCTTAAAAGACAAAACTGCAGAACATTCAAAATGCTTATGTACGCACATCTTTTGATTGTGGTAGTATATAGGTGTTTTCAGTAATATTTTAAATTGTTCGGAAGATTGAGAAGAAGTTTTGCTAAACTATCATTTTTTTAAACCTAAAAAATCCTGGGTCCATGCTATAACTTGTGTGCCTGTGCCAGTATGCTTGTGAATAGCCATGTATTGGCATGGGACCAGCATGCTCAGTTCCAATGATACTCTAGTTCTTGACATAAATATCTTTATGTATTTTAAATAGCAGTAAATTTGAGATTTATTTATTTCAGTATCTTACATTGCACGAATGTGGGCAGGATGATGGTAGTCTATTATTGACTCTAATTATGGAAAACGAATTTTCTTTTTTCCCATTGTACCAAATTTGTTTTATTTACTTTTAGTTAGTACCTCACTGAAGTTTTATTTTATCATATTGGCTTTCAGCAAGGTGTCCAAAAGGTTCTCGACGTAAGGTTTCACCCAGAAGGGCTGCCTCAGCTTGTTTGTAGCGCTAATGAGGTCAGGAATGGTTTAGTCTATGTCTACAAGGACTGAGTAACTACTATTCACAGATTATGTGATTCTTAAATCACGGTTAATTGTTGATATGGATATTAATATAAAATCCCTTTAATCTGATTAAGGCGTGTTTGTTGAACTGTGGGTCATCTTACTCAGAATTTTTACTCTGAATTGAAAGATGGCACCAGATCTGATTGAGATTTTCAACTTGTATGGCAGGCCCCGAATGAATTACTACTGTATAATCTTCTATCTGGAAGGGCGGTTCAACTCAGCGGTCATAACTGTCAGGTATCAAATTAGTTGTGATTCAGTCCAGTTTCAGTATTTTAAATGTTTACCACATTTGTATAGGGAGACAATGAATTTAACAAAAAAGTTTCCATTAAAAAAGTTTCTTTTCATATGGTTGGTAAGAGTATGCTTTATTAGTCAAGAATAACAAGAATTTGAAGTTCAGAGGTGCTCCATTTGGAAACTCATACCTGGTGATATGAAGACTATTCAGTTGCTGTTGTTCACTGGTCCGAGCTTACTTGGTGAAAACACTTGGCAATTTTGATTAAATACCCAACAGAAGTTAAAGTGAACATACCACCAATTTTGTCTTCATATTTGTATATAAAAGATCTGTCTTTAGTAGCTTTAAATCTTGAGTTTTTGTCCGCTTACTTCGTCTTCCTTCCACAAGTTGTTTCTCGACCATTGATTGTCTAGCTTAAGACATTGAAGTCCAACAAGTTGTCTGCAGAATTAACAAACTGTTCCTAAGAATATCTTTGTGAGAAATTAAATGGCGGTGTACTTTTGGGTATATGAACCAGACTTGGGGTTATCAGAGTTTGTGCTTTGAGTAAAAATCTTTATCCATTTAAATTATTATATGATATGAGTTTGATGCTGTAAAACCTAAGAGATGAAGTTTTAACTTTAACATGAAAGGTGAATCAGGAAGAGAAAGGAACATGAATCTTGAATGTTTGATGGAACCTAAAGTTGCCATAAATTACAGTTAATTTTTTCTGGAATGTTCCAGTTGAACTTGGAATTTCATTAAATTTGAACCGCAAAGTCTGAATTTATGGTGAAATTTTTATGTCTGTTGGCAAAGGAGAAGGATTCTGAGGTTACATGGGTAGGGAGAACAGTTGTGGGATTATTTGTAATTATGAGAAACTAAGATGATATTTTAGGGGTACAAAGAGGAAATCATTGTCCCTAGGCCCTAGATCAACAAATAAGGTTGGAGATGCTGGTTTTAACATGATTGTTTTACTATGGCCTACATGTTACCATTGTTACGTTCTCATTATGGTTCATGAAGTTAATGGTTTTGTCAATATTTTTGGAATTAAGACATAATTCAGAGCAAGATACGCCGTCTCAGTACTGGATCCCATATTGGTGCGACACTATCAATGTGTCAGTACAGTACGGTACGGGATCAATTTGGCAAACCAAGTGTTAGTACGCCATTTGTACCATGTACCGATACCGAATCGGTGCAGTATGGTACGCTCCATACCACCCAGTTCGGTACATGATGTGAAATAAATATTGAGATTAGTTAATGAAGATAAGTTAGGAATGTTCATGTTTGCCAGATTACCATTTTGGAAGACATATGCTTTGGGTATGGAAAGAGTTTAAATGCTCTTATTAGAAGGTAAGTTGGTAATCTGCGGAGAATGATCACTAGGATTGATTAAATAAAGCAATTGATATCTTGTTGGCATAGATGCAAGTCAATTATAGCCTTTTTAATTTTTTAATAGTAGTCTTCTTATTAGATCTTTGCTGTAGGGATAGTGAGTTTGTTGAGATTTGGAGAATGATCGGAAAAATTTAGATGGATATGGGGAGAACAAGTTAGTCCATTACTTCACAGTTACTTTAAACGCTGATGGTTGCTAAAGAGGACTTGGAACTTGGTGAGGTTTTTGGTGATCAATCTAGTACTTTGAAGGGTATGGAACATTTAAGGAAACAACTGCCTACAAGATTCGTTGATAAGGCCCTTAAGTTGAAAATATATTTGTTCATTTGTTTGAATGATCAAGATTGTTTTGTCCAATTCTATAACATTTCGAAAAGAATTTCTAGAGTTGGTGTTATGGCATAAAATTTTGTATAAGCATTGCAACAATACATGTCTATATGCTTCATCAATACGTATAAATTTATTGGTACTATGGCTTTTATATTTGTATTGCGTTATTGTACATGGTTTATTACATGTACTCACCAGACTTTGTTCTTTCTTGCATGATGTTACTCCCTTGTGACAATCTTGCTAAGATAATGCACTTACGATACATTTTCCTAGCATTTCCTCCACTTCCTTGTATGAGGACTTAAGATGATAGGTTTTCCACGTAAATCTTTTGAGACCTACATCCTTACATACGTAGATGGCCAATTTCTATTGATTAGTTATAAGTATTTCATTGCACCGCACATAGCCGTATGCTGGACCTTGCTCACATCACTGCAAACGTGTGATTTTACTTAGTATTTGCCCAAAAGTTCATGAACATTGAACTAGTTAATGGTCTATTACTGCTGCAAAAGTGGTTGCTCATCTATAAAAAATTATGCTCATGGAAAATTTGTGTGGCCTTCCTAGCCTGATTTTGGGTAGGCCTGTGCAAAGTTTTCTAATTTGATGGATGGGTTGGGTTGAAACTTTCAAGCATGAATCAAAAGTCGGCTAGGTTCGGGTTGGCCAAATTTTAGCCTGGGTTAGCCTGACCACGCATTCATAATATATATCAATATATTACTTATAATATAGAATTAATAATATATTTGTATTTATGTTCTTTTTAAAAACTAAGGAAAGCCATAGAGTGGAAGTAGGGAACCGTCATCCCTAATCGTTCTCCCTCCTGTTTGCCTCCTTTAGGTGATGTCTTTCCACTCTCCAATGATAACCACCAGCAATTCCTGATGTATGCTTCTCTCTCTCTCTCTCGCCGTGCATGCATGTGCATCCCCCTTCTCTCGCAGGCCTCCAGCCTAGCCTGGAATTGCTGTCTCCTTCTAACTTTAGTTAATCTTTTTTCCTTAACTTTGATTTTTTAATCGTGTTCTGTGTTTGATTGTGAATTTTGAGTTAGAAGATCTCTTTTTCATTTCTTTTTAAGTTTACGCTTGTGCACATTTTGGTGTTCAGAGTAATGTGACCTTTTCTCTGTAACTTTGGTTGTTTGATAGATCCAGGCTGTTGAATTTGCAGTGAAAGGTGCAAGTGTAGTTTCCTGTGGTTCTAACTTGTTAAAGGTAATTTATATGTTTTTATTTGGACTGTAATTTGTATTAAGAGAAATTTGAAGTGTTTCTTGAGATAAGTTTGGGAATAAATTTGTCTTCCCCATTCATCATTTTCAATATGAACTAGGTTTGGGACTGCATAACTGGTTCTTGTCTTTTTACCTTGGGGTCCACGAGAGATGACCAAGCCTCAGTTGGACATACGCAAAAAATTAATGCTATGACAGTCAATAGCTGGCAGTCCTGTAAGTTGACATATATTGTGATTGCTGTATATCTATTTCTAATGTTAATATTACTCATCATTATCCTTATGGCTTTGCTTATGTTTTACAATGCCGTGGAGAAACCTAAGGTGTGAATTCCTTATCTCATCATTTTTCCTATTTTTGATATCTAAAAAGAAAATGGTTGCTATTCAATTTGTTATTCCCAAAACAACTCTTACGTGCATGATTATACTAAAAATCATGCAATCATCTTTATGTGATGCAAACATAGAATATCTGATAGTAACAATTCCCGTTTTAAACAGCATATGTATATCTTAGGGGTGCAAACAAGCCAAGCGGAGCTGAGTACCAGGCTGCTTAAGATCAGTTCGGAAACTAAACGAGCCTGTTCGGACTAGGCTTGGCTAAGCCTCAAGTTGACCTTTAAGATGAGCCGACTTAGAGCTTTTCCACTATATCCGAACAACGTAGATGTTCAGGCTCGACTCTTTTGCAAGCCAGCATTGAGAAATGTTTAAGCTTGGCTTGTTTCCCAGCTGAGCCAAGCTCAAATGAGCTGAGCCCATGAGCAGCTTGGTTCATTTGCACCTCTAGTAAATTTAAAGAACCTCTAACAAGTACGTAAACTTATGTATAAAAATTCTGAGCAATTTGGTTCATTTGCACCTCAAGTAAATCTTAAAGTACTTCTAACAAGCACATGAAATTATGTTTATAAAAGTTATGATAATTCTCTTTAAGCTTTGCATACCTAATTTATTCATTGCATAAATCACTATCAAGTGCATGAAAATCTACACCCATGTCTTTCAGAGTGACATACGGACTAGTGAAGTTTGATGTAAAACAAGCTATTGGTCAAGAGCCAGAGCAGGTATAGAATTTTTAAAAGGGAATAATAAGTTCTATACTGATTATAGTATGATGGATGACATGTGTTGAACTGGACTTTTGAAATGTTTTCAAGAACATAATTCATTCCACTGTATATCATTCCATATGGCTCCTCAACCATCCATTTAGCATCACATGAGGTTTGAAATAGATGTTTCTCTTAACCAATAGCTATGTTCTAGCTATACTATAGTATTATGATATATTATAAATAATCATCAAATGCTTGCTGTATTCATTCTTACCCTGTCTACATATATATGCCTGTTCTTGCTGATGCATGTATTAATTTGTGCTGGCATCTTCTTATCATTGTGTATGACAAAATTGGTTTGATATCTTGACCTGTCTTGATTCATATTTTCTACTAGTTTTGCACCATCCTCCCATTCCTTCTTGAGGTGGCAATTTATGTCCTTAACACCCAAACCTTTAAGCTATGTTTGATGCTGTTGTTCATTCGCCACATTTTACTCAACAACTGAACAACATAACATTGGAGATTTTTCTTCTAGATGCCTTCATTTTGTTCTAGTAGCAATAATTGTATTTCGTATATTGCACAGATTTTGTTTAACATTTTTCTCTACACCTAAAGATAGACTTCCATTCTTTCATTTTACTCCAAAATCAGCTCTAGGGGTGCTACTGAGTCTGATTAGGTTGGACCCAGGAACCTACCAACCTGGATCCGGACCTGTTGGAAGGTTCAGACCTTCATTTTATCACAAATCCTGCCCATTCAATAATTGGTTCGGTCTGGGTCTAGGTAGGATAGGATTGAGATTAGGCTGGGTAGGGATCAGATCTAGGTTAGATCATGTACTGTCTGGGACTGGGTTCTGGCTGGATAGGGTATCAATTGGGATTGGGTCTGAGTCTCATGTGGGTACTATTATTTGGAAAGCTCAATTCTCTCTGTCCCCTCGAAACTATTTAGTAATGACTGAGCCTCAAGGCATAATTAGTAAGTTTTGTAAGAAGTGTGTGGGATATAAGGGTAAACTATATATTATTTACAGGGTAAACCATCAAGTCTGGATTGGATAGGATCCATGTTGGGTTGGGTTAGTAAAAATCAAACGAATGCCCCAGTGTATTGTATGATTGTGTCAGGTTAAGTCCAGGCCGGGTAAACTTTAAGCAGACCCATATTTGGATGCAAAAAATCAGTCTGGCTAGTGTCCTGATTTGGTCCAGCTAGAGTCCTTGTCGTATAGGTCTGCACATACTAATGACAACCCTAATCATCTCCCACCTTTCTTGTTGCTTTGACCTCTATTCCAAGATGTGAGATCCTTCTCAGACTGTTTTGCATCTGTCTTTGAATCATCAACTAGTTAGATGATTTGTGATCATATGATTTGTAATTTGTCTGTAAATATGTTCTAATTTGGATTTGCCTTTTTTTGGCTTTAGAATTCTAACTGTGCTATTGAGGTCAGGCTGTTTTTGTAAATTAGCTGAATTTATGTGCATGAAATTAAGTCATTTGATGTCATCAACAGTAGCCTGCCAATAAGGAATCTCTATGCCTATTGCAGTGTTTATTTCGTAGTTCTGTACCTTGTGGTATTATCAATTATGTGATGTGCTCAAAATGGTTCAGGCCTAGTGGTAACAAGTGGAGCGAAAGGGGATGGAAAACTTCTATTATGGAATGCTTTGAGGGGTGAGCTTGCTGCTGATTTAAATTCAAATTTAAGGTAAAGCAGTAGTTTCTTGTATAGAATGCAGATTATCCGAAGCCTACTTTCCTTTTGTCGTCTTTACTTTATGGTATTTGGAATTTAGCTGAGTGACTTTTTCATTTTGTTAATTGGTTTTCATATTTTTCAATGTACTTCCACATAAGGTGCTGGCTGAAATTTGCATAGTTAGCACAATAGTCTTTATGGATTCATCAAATCTTCAAATAAATGAAGATTGATGTGACATCCAATTGTAGAGCCAGCAGTCCCTTGGTATGTGATAATATCCTAGTGACTTGCCCCCACTCGTATGTTATGTTTCTAAGTACCATCCAGTGTTGTTCCAAGTATTTTGGGATTTCTTTTGAAAAGGAATTTTCTATTAAAGATTCACAGGTAACTCGAAAATTGTTGGCTTCTTTCTAGAATATATCTAAACTAAATAAGCCATCAAGTCATAGAGATTTTCTAGTCAATTACAATTTCAATGAAAATAAATAAGCTACCAAATCTAGAAAAAATTCTAGAATTGAGATCCTTCTTCCTGCTCTCAGACCAAGTATTTTAGATGATATAGTACCGAAAGAGCCTTGCAAGCGAACCAACATACCCAATCGGTGGCTTGGGCTTACAACGGGCTTGTTGTTTCATTTATGCCCATCATTTTGTCAAAAAAGGAAAAGTAGAAGAAGAACAAGAAAAGTACACTTTTGAGTTTTATTTGATGCATGCTTAGATTCTTTTTTTTTTTTTGAAATTTGAATCATTGTCTTTTCCAATTTGTAATGTTGTCTTATTTTTTATTCATTGACCATTATCCAATATGTGTTTCAGTTGTATTTGTTAAATGATCTTGAGTAAACGCAAGTGGTGGTATTATTTTCCTAATGTTTTACATTTAGATAAAATTGTTCAACATTGCTTCATTTTTTGTCCCCTTCACTTAAAACCATGGCTCTGCCACTGGTGACAGCTCATTTAAGACGAAGCCTTGATGGGTAAGTCCCCAAATGATTAGCATCAATTGAATTCAGAAGGTACTTTATCTGATACCTATGAGTGCTCACTCATTTTTGTCCATAGTGCATTGTTTGTGTTTGGGGTAGGGGTCTACATGTGCCTGCTATGCTGTCTGTATATGTGGATTTTTGAATGTGTGAGTGCTTAATAATATTTATTGATGACTGAAATTCTAACCTTTGTCTCATGCAATCATATATTATGATTTGCAATTCTGTTGTCTACAGGTCAAATAGACATGTAGTTATTCTAATTTCTAAATGTACTTGTTATAAGCTTCATTGAATTTATCTTTTTATTTTCTGAAAGCAGGATCCGAGACCAAGTTCATCCTTCCATTGATGCTATGGAGTTTGGCAGTGAAAATCTTCTCGTATGTGGAAGTGATTGTGAATATGGTGGTCCAGCTGTAGTGCAATTATGGGATATTGAATCTCCAGAATCCTGTGTATCCTTCCCTGCAAATGATTCTGTACGTTGTTTTCATTTGACTCCTGAAAAGCTTACATGTTCAACTGCTTACTGACACAGTTTTTCCTACAGTATATCACATCATTGAAAACAAATCCAGCTTGCAACACTTTAATAACAGGTGTGTTCTGTTATTTCATAATTGGTTGGCATTAATTTGTACCAATTTCAGCTCTGCTAGACAGCTAACTAGTTGAATGATACTTTATATCCTGGATGTATAGGTGCTGGGGATGGGACTGTTGGCTTATTTGACATCCGGACTTGTGCTGCAATTAATCATCTTTCAGTGGGCTCTAGTCATGAGGTGGTTTGTCTTCACTGGAAAATTCTTGGTGGAATAAATTGAAATTTACAAGTTATTTCGATATTTTTTTTTTCCACTTTTTTTCTTCAAATCAAAAAATTCCTATTTTGTTTTTATTACCTTTTTAAGCATCAATATACCGAGATTCTAATAAGATTGTATATTTCTGACCATACTTAAGTGCTTTTGGGGTGACCAATTGGGACTGCAAGTTCTCAAAATTCGGGTAAAAATGTTGTAGACTTTTGTTCAAGTCAGATTGTTGTGTAGTATATTATGGCCCAGGCATAAAAGTTTGGATAAAGCTCTCGGTTGCAGAGCTGAATGTGTAGCAAATTTAGAAATGGAAGGTCCAGAAAATGGTAGAGGTAGCTCAAGAGTTATGCTGATTGAGGGATGGTTTATTGACTGAGATCAAGATTCCAAATTTTGGTTTTGGTTGGGTATGTTGGGTTTTTGCCTTTGCAGTTTTGATATTAAGAATGAAAACGAAATAGTAAAAAAAAAACAGTCCCAACATGAAAACAAATCAACAAAATACATGTTACATAATTTTAGAAAATTTTGTGTTTTTTGGAACCATTGGATGTAGATTTGCTGTTTTGAATTGAAGTCTGAAATTACAAAAACTCTTAAAAGCTTTTAGAAACCAAAAAAATGCTAAAAAAAATCCTTGCTAGACATTAATTAAAAGTTTGTTATTCTTTTTAAAGTTTAATAGTTCTACTTATCTAATACATAACTATGTAAGTTTCTATGAGTAAAATGCATGAGGATCAGGCTAGACTTATATTTTGAACCTGATATAATATTTGACATTTACTTACGAGATTATTCTGATTCTCTTAATTCTTCGTTTCTATTTTATCATGGATCTTTTAACTTCATTGTCATGCTTGTGCTATCCTGAAACTCCTTACCACGGATGTCCATGGTGATGGATACTCGAATATTTTACCCGTCTCAAACTGAATGGGGTGGTTTTAACCGAAATTAAATGGGGATGGTTTAGGTGATGGTTTTAAAAATCCAAAACCGTTCGGTTTCGGTTTTGGTGAAATTCTTGACCCGAACCCGTCCCAAAACCAAACTCGTCACCGAAACCAAAACTGAATATACCCGTTATCTCTTAGTACCTTTTATATTTACTACAAATCCTAACCCTCCATCCCGTTCAATTTGGGTTGTCCAGAGGTCATGAATGGGTAAATGACTAAATGGATAAACCTTAGAGGCTAGAGAGATGACAGTTTTTCTCCCTCTTGATCTTCGTGATTATTGTGTTTGTTAGACTTGTTTTCTTTATGTAGTTGGACTTATTTTTAACTTGGATTGTTGTATTTGTTGGATGGTTATATTATTATTTTAGAATTATTGAGTTTGTTAGATGGTTATGTTATTAATTTTTGGACATATTTATTAGTTGAGTTGCTATGAATTATATGAAAATTGTAGATGATATCTTTAATTTAGATATTTATATATAAAAATTTTGAAATGAAAAAAAGTTAAATGGTTTTTGGTTTTTTGGTTTTGGTTTTGATTTGCGGGTTTTTTTTGCGCTTATAGTTTTTTATTTCAAAAACTATTTGGTTTCGGTTTCAGGAAGCGGTGATGGATTTCAGGTTCGGTTTCGGCTTTTTTACTAATTGCAACGAATCTGCTCTGTTGTACTGCTTCCCAACTATCTAGCTGTTAATTAGGTTCACTCTCGATGCATTAAGTGATATTTGAATACTGTGTTCATCCCTGTCTTCTTATCCCAATTCCCTGCCCATCCTTCACAGATGGTGATTATGATAAATTTTTTTTTAATTTCTGGTTTTTATACTATTAAGATTCTTTTCTTTATCATTAGCTTATCTAGTATCCATGACTGCCAGCATTTGTGTTTGACAAGCCTTGAACTCTTCGGTGAACAAACATATAATTGGAATCTAGTACCTCATATAAACAAGGTTTACTTATGTTGCTTACTAGTCTAAAATATCAAGTCTCACTAGATGGTTGAATTGAGTAATTCAAGGCTTATCTAGTTGCTCTTTGCCTTACCATGGAATATTTATTATTCTTGTTTCAACTTTCAAGGTTATGCTTCTTGTGATGACTGACATTACTAGCTGCATTATTTGGTTTTAATACTCTGTCATTACCATAGTTGTTGCCTTCATTTCCCTTTCATCTCTCTACTGTACATTTGGATGCGCTAAATAAATGGTAACATGTGATTGACTGTCACATTTTCAGCCATGACTTCCTATATTACCCTATTGTTTCCATATATTTTGTCTATGAGGTATCTTATTCTCTATTTAGCAAGATTCAGATACCACATTTTCACTATCTAAATCTAATATATAGACTTTTATCCTTGTTTGACTATGAGATTGAGGTGTATCATAAAATTTTTCTTTTACTTTTTTTTGGACTGCATATAGTTGTCTTGTGTATGTGTTGCACCATTGACTTAAATTATATGAGAGAATCAATTGTAATATGTTAGGAGTATATCCGTAGCAAGGTTGGAAGAATCAGTATCGATAGGCATGCTGATTGGCAACCGGTATGATACGATATCGGTTCGTACCATACTGAATCGTGGCTACTGGTTCCACGGAGAGGGAGTGGGCTGGAGAGGAAGAAGGAGAGGGAGGGAGAAGGAGAAGGGGAAGAGGAAGGAGAGGGAGGGAGTGAGCGAGAGAGACAGAGAGAGGGAGAGAGAGGGGGGGGCTCACTTGGGTTGGGTCTAGAGGATGAGGTGGCATTGGCATTAATGCGTGAAGGTACCGGTGGTGAGCAAGGGGCTCGGGACCACACCTATGCATGCGGTCTTCTCATGTAGAGGCTGTGGATAGGGAGGTGTGGGAGGGGTGAGTGAAGGTGGAAACCCTAACCCTTGGAGCGAAGGTGAGAGAGAGAGAGAGAGAGAGGAAAAATCCTAGTCGACCGATCGAAGGTGAGCGAAAGTGCACCGGCTGAGGGAAACCCTAACCCTCGGAGTGAGAGAGGGAGGACTTATCGGAAAGGCAGAAGACCCTCCTCTTGGACCATCACAAGCAGTCGGGGGGGGGGGGGAGGTCTCAGGCAGGGTGGGCGGGCTCTTAAATATCGCGAGTTGAGAGGCTGGGCACTCAAACATCATGAGCCATGGTTGGGGAAACTCGAACCACGTAAGTGCATGTCTCCAAAATCAAGGATGAACTGTGTCGGTCCCTGCCTGCCCGATTCGGCGTGGTTCAACCATCCTTGATCTATAGAGTTGGCTAATAACACCCATACTTGCATCTTTTCAATGAGTTCTCCTCATGTTCAGAGGAAGATTGATTAATAAATGGGAATACCATCGAGATTTATAGCTGGTTTTATTCCTTATCGTCCTGTTGTGCCTTCATCCAGGTTGTTTTAAACATTTTGGAGTGATCCTAAGAATTCAAGACTATTTTCTATCCTTTTGAGTAGACAATTAGGGCATCTTGTGTTTAAAATTAAACCTGGTGATTTGTTCATTTGTTTCAGGCCTATTCGATTTATTGGGTTCACTGGCCTTACCAGGTCTTAAGAACTTAGTCTTCAGGTGTGCAGTTATAGGAGTGGTTGTTACCTGGATCGGAATTTTTTTAATGACTCATGAGAGATGAGTGGGCAGAATCACAATAATTGCCATTATAATGGTCAATCAAGTGTGGTATGTAAGATGAGCTCCAAGATTACATGTGCTTCTGATAGAAATTTGTGTGTTTCATTTGGAGTTTTTCTCTTTTAATCCTTTAGTGACACTGCACACAGCTGTATTCATATTTTCCTGCCATGTCCGCTATGCTATTTTCTTCACCTGAGATTTTTCTTGAAATTGTCTGTTGCATTAAGTTTTCCCCTGCTATCCTAGGTGGTTGGGAGTATGAAAACATTTTTTTTAAAGAAAAATAATTGGACTAATATGTGAATTTGGCAGTTTTGGAGAAATCCCAGTTGCATTCTGCCTGACTGCATAAGAACTATTATTTGCTTTTTGTCTTGCTTTTACTTTTCCTTTTTATTTTATTTTAATCTCTTTATTTTCAACCTTCTTTTTATGTGTATTTGTGTTTCTTTATCACAGGTTACTTCTGTTTCATTTAGTGGTTGTGGTACCTATTTTACTGCCTCTAGCACATCAAATAACACCTTGGTATGGGATACACGGTTCCTGCCATTTAACCGTGGGCAGGCTGCTCTAGGGGCATCCTGTCAAAGCAATGATATGCGTTTCTTTAGGCCTCTACATTGTCTGAGCCATGGGAAGCAAATGCCTACTGCAGAACATGCTGGTCAACTGCCAGGGTGAGTTTCAAATAATAGGTTTGCTGCAGTTGTTTACTATTCGTATAATTAAACTTCTACCTATTCAAACAAGACTGGTGGCATCAGTTAAGCTGAAGTGAATCTATATTGATGCCATTGATTCATACTGAATTGTTGGGGTATTTATTTACTAATATTATTGGGTCATAAGTTAATAAAACATGACAGGTTCATTCATAAAGTGCTTTCGTTGCATCACTTTTTTCATTATCCATCAAAAATGTAATCTGATACCTGTTCTGTGGTTGTTAGTTCATTGGAAAGACCTCCGAAAAATCATATAGTTTTCTAATTTCTTTTGAACAGTAAGTGACTGTAACAAGAACTAAGTCTTCCCTGAGTTTGATATGTACGAAATGGCTGTGTATGTCCAATCACATGATCATACGTGCATTTTAAATCCTCTGCTTAATGCTGCTCCCAAAAAAACTTGAAAGATGTACAGTCAACAATTTATGTATATAATTTTGGCTATAAGAGGGCTGTAGGTGTATCTTTGTATCAGTGTTGCTAAAGCAGCGTCTAGATGCAAGGTGCAGGCAAAGCCCACCCCAAGCACCTTGCCTGTAGGGAGGCGAAGCTCCTTTAGAGAGGTGCACAAAAAAAAAGCCTCAGAGGCATGTGCCTCATTGAGACTCTAAGGTGCACCTTTCTTAAATAAAGCTCAATCTCTTGAACCTTTTCTTAGATGAAGATCAATCTCTCGATTAGATCTGTAGGAATCAATCTCAGCGATGATAATTAAAAATCCAAAAGAAATTAATTAAGTGGCTGACTTGGTAAAGGAAGAAGGTGGAGGGGGGGGGGACTCCAAGAGGTTCAATGGAGCTCCAAGGTTTGGTGTGGCAAGCTTCTGCCCTCTCCTTTGTGGCAGCATCAAAGCCATCAACCATCTAAGGTGCTTTCCTCTTCTTCTTCTTCTTCTTTGTTCTTTCTTCTTTGGACAGGCAACCCTGCTACTCTGTGAAACAGGATTTCTTCTGTTCTTCTTTTTTCTTCTCTCTTCTTCTTGTTTTGACAGGGCATCCTGCTGTACAAAACATGGGACTCTACTGCTGTGTGAAACAGGGGACTGAAATCCCTTTTTTGCCTCTTCTTCTTCTTCTTCTTCATCATCTTCGTCATTGTTGTTCTGCTGCACTTCCGCTCCCCTTTCTTCTTCTTCTTCAGCTGCTGCTGCTGCTACTCTTCTTCTTCTTTTTCTTCAGCAGCTGCAGCTGCAGCTGCAGTTATGTTTCTGTCTATTAGAAACAGAAAAGAGGATAGAGTATACCATGTCCTCCATATGTGTATAAATTTGAGTTCTAATGCCTTTTCTTTTGTGTTCATAAATTGATACTATATTATTAAATATATTTAGAATCATGTATCCATTTTTGTCTAAATATATATTTATATTTTTACAGCTCATTTCGTCAAGGCACACACCTTGTGTTTCACCTTTCGCCTAAGCTCCAAGAGACCTTGAGATTTTGACAACTTTGTTTTTTATAAACAGGCAATAATTGTATGGGTTTGGGCATGATTTGTTGCCGAATCATGTTTAACATTCATTAGAAGTTGTTGGCTCTGCCACTGAGGGCATTTTGGTTTTTATTATCCACCTAAAATGTGGATCCTCTTTGCAATCTAAGATTAAGGGTGAGAACACATTCAGGGCATTGCACTTTCCCTTTTTTCTTTTTCCCTTCCTCTCCTTCCTCTACTATCTTCTCTCTTTCCTTGTTCTTCCTATTTCTAGGCCTTGCACATGATTTGAGACTCATACAAGTTCTTAAATACTTGTGCCACAAAAATGTCTGGTTGGCTGGTGCTTCTTTTTACATTTCTATACAAAGATGTGCCATTGAATACATTGTATTATTGTGTAAAATATGCAGTATTTTGGTTTCTTACGGTGCTCCAAGATTGAATAAATAATAAACATGACTTCCGTAATCTGACTCTGCAGTCTCTATCAGGTTTAATAGGCCTTCTCAAGGTTTGCGATACTAGTATCATGCACCATCCCGGTAGCTAACTGGTATGGTACGCCCCCTACCGGCACGTGGTACGCTGTTTGAGGTAAAACAGTAGTTGTACTATGTGTCGGCATGGTGTTGTACGAGCCCTTATTTATACGGGTGCCTTACCGGTACAATATGGTATGCCCAATATCAAGTGATACGGCTTGGTACAGCAAGCCTTGATTCTTACATAGTGATCTTTAATGGACAGCACTTTCAGTAGCAATAGAATAAGGGGCCATACACTATAGGCTTGAATATGGTTTTGCTGGACTCTTGTTCTGGAATGTCTGACAATTATGACAAGTGCATGCACAATGACAATCAGGTAATATATGATTTCATGGTGAGTCAATCTTATGGAACTTGAGAGTTGCATGCATTAGGTATGAATGGTATAAGGACAATTAAAGGAGTCCCTGACAATGGAATGACTTGATTTGCAAGGATTGGAATATTTAAATAGTGGAATTGCATGAAATGAGGATTTGGAGAGGGCCCTTGCAATAGATTTAGCTGTTGGTACAAGAAAATTGCAAAGGATTTAATTTATAAAGCTACCTGTAGAGGATATAATATAGCTTATTGATTATTAATAGTAAATCCCTTTTCTTGCTGACTCTTTTATTTTATTATTTATATAACTGCTTAATGGATGGTTCTATGTAGTGCAATGAGTTGTATAGTTTTTTCTTTTATTTTGACATCTCTTTGTCATATTCAATGGCATATTTGGTTTTTTCTTTTTTTGGATTGTCTATAGCCATGTTGATGATGGTGATCAAGGTGTAAATGATGCTCGGTGGCTTCAAAGGGAGCCTGTCTTGGTTACTGTCAGTGGTGATGGGAGGTGAACTCATTTCCTTTTTTTATTCTTTTTCTCTCTGATATCCATCATGGTTATAACTAGATGAATTTGTGTACATAGCATGGCAATGTGGAATGTTGCCCTAGGTCAACCATGTGTCAGGCATATCATCAACCATACAAGATGTGTTAATACTGTACGTCAGTAATCTCTTCCTTTATTGCAGTAAATCATATATGTTTTGGCCTTTCATTAATAATGGAATGTTTATTTGGTCCCTCGCTCCTAGGTTTAAATGGTGCATTTGATTGTGATTGCAGGTTGCTGTGGCTCCAAATGATGAATACTTATGCACAGGGGGAGATGATCAAAAAGTTGTAAGTTACCTAAGTTGCCCTTTGTAGCTAGATAAATATCTAAATCTATGAATGGGTACATCAGTAGGTATGCACGTGCTTCTTCCCTATTCATACTTATCTTTTGTGCACAACAACATGCGTGCATGCATGTTAAGAGTGCTTTCTAGCATCATGAAAACGATAATGTAAAAAGCAAATACTTGAACTATCCTTAGGCTTTATTACCACTGAGTGTCCTCTTTCTTTGATTGGATGATCAATTCATAATGCGGGCGAGTATTTCACTCAATTTAATGGTTGCTCTGTCCATCTTTTAAGTGTCTGTGCCCCATTAAACAAAATACTGTTATCCGTTGTTAATTCTAACTGGGAAAGACCAGTCAGTACTTGTCATTGCATCTATACAAGCCTTTTGTAATCTGCTAGGCCTAATTCACAATTATGGTTGGATCTTTAACTTATCCTGTCATTGTTGATGATAAGTGTGTGTGTGTATATATATATATATTACCATGAAAGTTTATTTAATGGGACACTAATATATGTGCATGGAAAAAAGGTTGAAAGCATCCATATTCATCGGAGAAGTTCCCTAGAACCATGTCTTGAATCATGAAGTTGCCATCCAATGCTGTGCTAAAAAATTGCCTTTCAACTCCATGTTGATTATTTTGCCTGATATATCGATTTGGTTGACAGGTATTGTATCACAATAACAACGGAAGCGCACATAAAAAATGGCGCCTATCTCACCCACTGAATGGGAATAATTAGCATCATTCAGTACATGGCAAATTCTGAGTTCTATTGTGGGAAATGAGTCGGTGGAACAATAACAATATGTACAGAAATAGTTACATATGTTGGTCTACAATTTAGTCATTCTCTTGTGCAATTCCAAATTTTCGAGAAACTGGCTGAGGCTTGGGTACTTGGGCAAGATGCAGTGACTTGATGTCTTATAACTGTTGTCATGCAGGGTTTTTCTCTATGATTATCTGTATTTTCCAAACAACATTTTCTCCCTTTTTTCTTCTCTGCTGATATGATCTTATGATAGCTAAGAAAAATCAAGGAGATGACAGACCTGAAAATGTTGCGGAGATTTCTGATGCTGTATCTGTTCTAAAATTGGGGGCTTGACTGTTCTAAAATCAAGGAGATGATGGTCCTTGTGTTTCAGAATAGTTGTTTGAGCTTTGGTGCTGGTTGAATGCCGGACAGCGTCCTATGCGAAGGTGAATAACTGCTGAAACTGCTATTTAAGCTCCTATTTAGAAGACTGGCACTTATGTTTGAACTTGACCCAGGCAACTTGTCCTGCTCTGCTGCTACCCGAACTTCTACCTTCTTTCTTTCCTGAAAGAAATGAAATTATTCGCAAATAATTTACAGAAAGTGGTAATTATGGTTTGAGTACCAGTCCATCCTAGGAAGGATCATTATGGGACGCCCTTTCCAATTTTCTTTTACATTCTTCATCAAAAACATACCCTTTGCCTGTAGTTCTCCTCTTCCTTTTCCTGTCTCAACAAAGTATATTGCTGAAGCATGGCCCAAAGGGGTGAATGCCAAGTTACAGAAAGATCGGTTGATGCAGTGAAATTAACGTAACACTTAGAAAAATAATTTGAACTCTTCATTTTTGGTAATCAAGTGGAATTGGTATTTGGAGTTGGGAGTCTACGTTTGATAAGAAAGAGCAAAACATCTCCCTGTGATCCTTAAGAGTTTAAGTGATAAAAATGCAGAAATTACAGGAGAAAAAATTGTACTCCACCATAATGAATGATTTGTGCTCAGCCATCAGTGATGACAAATTCACTTGGTACCATAATTGCTATAGCTTGATTCACGTGGAGAATATGTATATGCCTGATGCTTAATTCAAGTTCATATATGTTTGGATTAAGTATAGATAATGATCGATCTGATTAGCATCCATATCCATTTACAATTAATTAACATGCATAAAAATTTTAGTATTTGTTGATATCCATGAGTATGATCACATCCACAAAATGAAATTGACTATGGATATCTGATCCATATACTTTCTTCCCTCGACTCAGTGAAGCCACTTGTTCGAGCCAAGTTGTCATGTCAATTTGGGTCAGATTTGGATCAGGTATATTGAAAAAAAAAAATGAATAGGTTGGATTTGGGTTTTGGCCTTGATTTAGAAATCAAATCATCCAAACATATTGTTGGCCTTTTGGATAAACATGCTACTTTTGATATATTTTCTTTAATTTTTTGGAAGATTTGAGTTGAGTGGGCTGAGGGACTTTCTTCCATCTTTCTAATCAAAACATGCTCTCTTATCAAAATTCTTAACCTTACCATCACATCTTTAACGATTTTTTGTTTTGACTAATTTTGATTCTTCGGTGATTATACTAATACCATCTCCAAGTATAGATCGTGATATTTAATAATTACATCTACAAATATTAATATCTGATAAAATTTGAAGTAGTATAGGATGCAGCTGGTAGGTATTATGATCAGTTAGACCATGCCAAGCTTCGTAGAAGCCAACAGATTTACGGATGATGACTTCGACAAGCAAATGCTCGAGCAATATTTTTCTATAAATTTTTCATTGAAGATACTATAAAATTATAGCTGAATTTCTATATTTGGGTTTGAATAATTCTAATATATTCTTTATTGTAGATTTCTATTTCTAGTACCACTATTCAAATCCAATGATGTATTTAAAAGTTTCTAGATGCATTTGACATACCATTCTAAGCCCATAATCACCATCAAGAATATGAATAAAATAAAATCAAGAAAGGAACGACTTCAAAAGAGAGACGCAACGGCTCTGATTATGGAAGATTTTTTTATTTGGAAAAAAATAAAAAAAGAGTGTTTTCCACCTCATGGGAAAGTAACTTTTCATGTTTTTTATGGGAAAGACTTTTTCATGAAATGTGGAAATCATATTTCCATAGGAATACAACTTTTTCGTCTCTCTTCTTTGAAAACTCCAATCAAATAAGAGGCATCTCATTATTTTTTTTTTGACCATATTTTTCTTCCTCCTTTTACCGCGAACCAAACGAGCCCAAATTGTTTAGCGGTTGTGCTTAGTCCTTAACTTTTCAATACAAGCAACGGCTCCAGAAAAGAGAGACGCAAGATCCATCGAACGGCCAATATCACATATCAACCAAAAAAAAAAAAACAGCGAAGTGCAGTCTCGCCTAAAAATTTAAAACGATCTCCACCCTCCAGTGATGAGTGGGAGATAAGGGGAAGCGTCCGATTCCGTTCGAATTCAAGGCTTTTTCCACACGTCCCGCTACTGGCGCCACGTTCGCCCCCAATACAAAACCCTCCCTCCGCTCCGCCTCTCTTCCTCTCTCTCCTCCTTCCAAACAAAACCCTAGACGTCTCCCGGGCGTGGGAGATCAGAGGGGTTATTTTTGATATATTCTGGTCTCGTCTTCGATCGCCGGAAGCGATGGAGATGCCGCAGGACGATTTGGATCGGCTCGTCTTCTTCGAGCATGCCCGCAAGTCCGCCGAGGCCGCCTACGCCAAGAACCCCCTCGATGCCGACGTGAGCTCTCGCCTCCCTCTTTCCTTTCCATTTTTTTTTTCTTTTTTGGGGAATGGATCCTTCGGTTTTTCTTTTTTCTGGGAATAGATTCTTCGGCTATGTCGGCGGTGTCAGCACTGGAAACCCTAAACTACTGGATAGATTGAGCTCCGACAAATTTTGTTATTCTTTTTCCTGTTTGTTTTGGTATTTCTAGGTGGTTATTTGGTTTTGAAACCCTACTCTGGAATACTCGAATAACATAATTCTTGCTTTTCTTTTTTCTTTTTCCTTTTTTGAAGAATCTAACACGGTGGGGAGGCGCGCTTATCGAGCTATCACAATTTCAAACTGGAGATGATGGTATACAAATGGTAAAAGGTACTGTTTATTTTCTTAAAAATCTTGTGTGCGTGTGTGTGTGGAAATTTCATTTTAGGATGTGAATATCTATTTATTTGACGCACCAGAACCTCATCTTGTTAATGTGGAGATAGCACGATCTATTTATTTTATCTTTGTAGTTTTTGTTGCTGGTGGTCCAAACCGAGAACGATTGACACAGCGGTGTGAACGGGGTTCCGTCTGAGTTGTCTTGGTTGGTGTTGGTTACGCTCCACCTTCCACCGGGAAACCTGCAAGCAAGCCTCGCACCACCACTGGGGTAGTGGGGGCCCTCCGACGATCAAGTCAGAGGAGATTGGAGGAGGAGGAGAAATTATAATAGCAAGCAAGAGAGTGCTCTGGAAGATATTGCTTACCCCCCCTTCTCCCCCCAGCCGCATATATACCTGGCTGGGGAGTCTCTGAGGGGGGTTTGTCATCGTGGGCGCGGCGGAGTGGCCACTGACATGGTCGTTACAGGGCGTCGTGGAGCAGCGCTGGGTACGGCCATGACAGGGCGTAGTGGAGTTCCGCTTTGTACGGCTGATACAGGAGATCGTGGAACAGCATCGGATACAGCCGTTGCAGGGAGTAGTGGAGCAGGAGGCCTCGGCGTGCCTCTGGGAAGCAGCCTGTCGTTATCAAGAGATCTCCGACTCGGGGTCGGAGTGCTGGATCAGGGGGCAGCCGACCCGGGGTCGGGCTGCGGTGCTGAGGATATCCGACTTGGGGTCGGATTGCTAGATTAAGGGGCAGCCGACTCGGGGTCGGGCCGCGAAGCCGAAGATGTCCGACTCGGGGCCGGACTGCTGGATCGAAGGGCAGCCGACTCGAGGTCGGGCTGTGGAGCCGAAGATGTCCGACTCGGGGTCGGATTGCTGGATCAAAGGACAGCTGTAGTCTTCATGGGCGCGCGTGCCGGTCACGTGGAGCATGGCGGCTTAGTTCCCCCGTAACAGTAGCCCCCCACTTCCGAGCCTGGAACCAGAAGGGGAACGGGTGAAGGGAGTGATGCTTCAAGATTGCCGCCATCCCTCGGAGAGGCGCGCGCGCTTCGAGCTTTCCGCCTTCTTTATGGCGTATGGCGGTTGTTGCTGACCTGGCAGTCTGAGGATTTCGGCGGACATCTTTCCTTAATGGTGTCGATTCGCCTTTGGGGCGCGAGCGACCCTTCGGCGGCCAGACGTCCTCTGGCGTCATCGAGGCATCACCCGCCTTTCCGCCTATTTAATCGGGGGCCCTCCCCCGTCCGTCTTCCTCTTTACAGACATTTTCGAGTTTCCCCTTTGCGCTGCCGTTGTTGCCGTCGGACTGTTCGCTTGCTTCTCCTTTGACGCTCTCGGAGCCGTTCTTCCTTCTCTTCCGGTGAGTTACCCCATTCTTCTACTTAGGGCTCTTCGTACTTTCTCCTTTTGTACTAGTGTACCCCAGTCGTTCCGGTCTTTCCCCCCTTCTTGTCCCCGTCCTGACCGTAGGTATTGGCCATTAGGAATGGGCGAAGTGAGAGCAGACCGCATTAAGTCGGAGCTGGTCGCCGAGGACTTAGACAAACTCGTGGCTCGGTACCACCTTCCCGAGGCCTGCAACGTTACGCTCCCGGGGCCTGAGGAGAGGATGTCCCATCCTCCTCCAGGAAAGATCGCCATCAATGAGGGCATTCTCCAGGCCGGGTTCCGCTTTCCCCCTTCGGACTTAGTCGTGCAGGTACTCCGGGGTTTAAGAGTTGCGCCGACGCAACTGGTGCCGAACTCGTGGCGTGCCCTGACGGTCTTCCAGGTTCTCTGCCGCATGCACGAGATTCCCGCCACTCTGAATGTTTTTTGGGAGTTCTACAGCCTGAGTGGCCACCCCCAGGACAAAGGGTGGTGGTGCTTTGCGGCGCGGCGAGGGTGCGGCCTCGTCAAAGAGGCTCCTTCCTCCATTCACGGCTGGAAGGAGCGTTTCTTCTTCATCGATGTAGATCCCTCTTGGGAAATCAGGGCGACCTGGGAGACGCCGATGAAGTCCCCGATCGGCCTATCGAGACTGTCGAGGAAGGAATCCGATGGCTTGGCCGCCTTGAAGGGGTTGGTTGCCGAGGGCCAGCTCCCCCCGGTGGCCCGCCTTATTTCCGAGGATACCTTGGTGAATGTTGGTCTGAGCTCGGTCCCCACCGACCGTGAGCCCGCCACCATTTCTTTTTTGACTTTTTTCTCCTCTTTCGTCTCGTTCTTTCCTTCGGTTTCTCAGCCCGACCATCTCGTTCTTGTTGCAGAGATTGACGACGTCATGCGGTCGGACAAGGGACCGGCCGTTGGTAGGTCGTCCCT